>NC_143500.1:15957708-16261666 GCF_051622355.1 Phaseolus vulgaris
GTGGACTTACCAAGACGGTTCCAAAAGCAACCGTCTTTGTATGTGTGTGCCCAATTAATTTTCAAATCCCTCCCCACCCATATCTCTCTTTCATTCTTCACTTGTCTTCTCCACTCAAGCCTTTTCTACTTTGCCTCTTCTTCTTTCTTCTGCACACTCCTCCAAGGTTGCCGCCATCACCTAGCCCGCCGCATCGGTGAGCATCGCCGCCGTACTCACCACCGAACTCGCCACCGCTACGTCACGTCAACGTCGTCGAACTCGCCACCGCCGCACTCTCCGCCTTGCCACTGCGAAACCCCTGCGCCCCACGTCGTCGAAACCCCTGCGCCCCACGTTGCCGAAACCCCTGCACCTCGCCACCGCCGCGTGCCTGCCCTCGCCCTGTCACTACGCGCGGCTGACTCGACGGACGCACAACCACTGCTCGCGCGCACCTCCGTCACCGCACACGCACTCTTCTTGCGCCGTCACCGCACACGCACGCCTCTGGCGCCGTCTCCACAAGGTGTCGCCTTTCCACCCTAGTCGCTGCCTTGTAAGCCCCGTGACAACATTCCTACATTCCCACGGAAATGCGCCAACTTGCTACTTTTGTTTCGCTCCATTTCCAGGTTAGTATTTTTTTATTTTTTAATAATATTTAAATTTTATTTCATATATATTTTATTATTTAATAATTGTTAGATATTGTTTTTACATATTGTTTAAATGTGTTGAACGTTCTGATTCTGAGTCCGAAGGTGTCCGACCTTCGGCAATGTTTTTTAAGTTTTTAATAATTAGATATTGTTTTTACATATTGAATTTATTGATTCTGAGTCCGGAGGTGTCCGACCTTCGACAATTTTGATTTAGCTTTATAATGAATTAGATAGTACATTTGATTATATTGAATACATTGATTTTGAGTCCAAGGGTGTTTGACTTTTGCCAATTTTGATATAGATTTTGTTAGTTTACCAATTCTATGGATCGGAGTTGGATTAATACACCAAGGATAAGTGATGCTTACGAAAATGGGGTTGAAGAATTCTTACAGTTTGCGCAGCATAAAGCCATTAGTAATCATAATGGTGTAAGAATAAGGTGTCCTTGTGTCAATTGTTTGAATGGAAGGATATTGAGTGTTTTCGAAATTAGAGAACATCTTTTGTGTGATGGATTTTTGAAAAGTTATACAACATGGACGTGGCATGGTGAATTGTTAGACTTTCCAAGTGTGCGCGGAGCTTCGGAGGAAGTTCATTTCTCAATGGATGATAGATTAGAAGACATGATTCGTGATGCAGGAGCAGAACCTTTTGCTAATGCAGTTTTCGAAAATATGTCTAACGATGCAGAGACTCCTTTGTATCCTGGTTCAACTAACTTCACACGATTACCAGCAGTGTTAAGGTTGATGAATTTGAAGGCAATGAATGGATGGACCGACAAAAGTTTTACAAAATTGCTTCAATTGCTTAAGGACATGCTTCCAGAAGGAAATACCTTGCCCAATCGAAATTATGAGGCAAAAAAAAATACTTTGTCCAATGGGTATGGAGTATAGAAAAATACATTCATGTCCTAACGATTGTATTTTATACAGAAATAAGTACGAAGATTTAACAAGATGATGTGATTCCACTAACACACTTTGAATGATTCTTGACATTCTTAGGAATCATCTTGAGTTGGTTATGAGATAGGCACTTTATCATAGAATTGGATCAAGGTTCTATGAACAAGAACTCACCAAAACTAGTACCAAAACACAAACTCATATGGAAGTTCCAATTATTGTCAAATTGAACCGATTAAAATGGAAGGAAAAGCAAATGCACCGAACAAAATGGAATAGAACTGAATTGAACCGAACATAAAGACTAGAAATGAACAAGAAACAACGTAGAACAGCAAGGAAGCAAAAGAACCGAAGCAAACACATAAGAAATGAAAAATTGCCAAACAGAAAATCAAAGGAAGCAAGCTAAGACATGAACAATTAAAAGAGAAGAAAGGAAGGAGAAGAGAAAGCTCATGAAGATGGAGGAATGGTTGGATGATCACGCCACTAGGAGGATGGAGACTCCAAGATAAGTGTGCAAGCCGCCACTTGAGGTAACCATTGAACTCTCAAGATAAGACTAGTGAGGAAGGTACAAAGCTCTCCAATTGCTCTCACAAAAATTGAGTATAGTTTCTCTAATCAAAATTCAAATATGAAATATACAAGGGCAACACCTTAATTTATAGCCTAGAGGTGCTGAAATGCAAAGCTAAATGAATTCAAAATTCCCCCCAAATACAAATGAAAGTGGCACCAACTATGGTCATGAAGAAGGTGTGACCTTTTCTCTCACTTTGGCACCTCCCTAGTTACCCCTACACCTATCTACTAACGCACCCCCCTAAGACTCCTAATCTAAATACCTAAAGATGCTTTAACAAAAGAGATTTCTAATGTTTCCCTCTAAGCACCTTCAAACAAAGAAATTACAAAAAGAGAAAATAAACGTCCATTAGCTCCTAAAGCTTTGAACATGCTTCTTGTAAGCCTTTGAGGTGGGCTTTGACCTCCATGGGCGTCCTCCACTTGAGCCTCAACCTCTTCTTGCTCTTGATGATTGGCCTCCATGTCCACTTGAGCTTGATCTCCATCACAAGATGTCCCAGGTGTGGTTTGAAACGTTATAAGGTTAAAGTTGGTCAGAATGATGAAATTGATGAATTCACAAAGGAAGGTCCTCCTGCTAAGGTTGTTTGGTATCTTCCAATAACTCCAAGGCTTAAGCGTTTGTTTGCAAATGCAGATGACGCTAAAAACCTTAGGTGGCATGCAGATAATAGAAAATGTGATGGATTACTTCGTCATCCTGCTGATTCTTTGCAGTGGAAGAATATTGATAAAGAATTTCCTGAATTTGGAAAAGAATCAAGAAAGTTAAGACTTGGATTGGCAACTGATGGAATGAATCCCTTCGAAAATTTAAGTAGTAATCATAGTTCATGGCCCGTTTTGTTAGTGATTTACAACTTACCTCCTGCTTTGTGTATGAAGCGCAAATACATGATGTTATCTATGATGATCTCGGGTCCAAAACAACTTGGAAATGACATAGATGTTTATCTTAATCCATTGATTGAAGATTTGAAATTATTGTGGAATGAAGGGGTTGATGTGTTTGACGCGTTTAAGAATGAATCTTTCCGATTGCATGAGATGTTGTTTTGTACTATCAATGACTTCCCTGCATATGGGAACTTGTCAGGTTATAGTGTGAAAGGCCATAGAGCATGTCCAATATGTCAAGACAAGACATCTTATGAGCAGTTGAAACATGGAAGAAAAACCGTGTATCTTGGGCATCGTAGATTTCTAAAGAAATATCATTTGTATCGTAGATTGAAAAAAGCTTTTAACGGATACCAAGAGCATGACATTTGTCCCACTCCCTTAAGTGGTGTTGAAATTTATGAAAAAATCAAAAATGTTAATGTGACTTTTGGAAAAATGAAGAAGAAGCAAACTGTGAATGAAATATGGAAGAAGAGATCAATCTTTTTTTATCTTTCGTATTGGTGTAAGTTAGATGTCAGACACTGTCTAGATGTAATGCACGTAGAAAAGAATGTGTGTGACAGTCTAATAGGAACACTTCTGAACATTAAAGGAAAAACAAAGGATGGTGTGAATGCACGTTTGGATTTGATTGAGATGAATATACGAGAGGAATTGGCACCGAGAGAAGTTGGTAAACGTACATACTTGCCTGCAGCGTGTTACACTTTGTCAAAGAAAGAGAAAACAAGTTTTTGTGAATGTCTTAAAGGTGTTAAGGTACCACAAGGCTACTCTTCAAATGTGAAGAGTCTTGTATCTATGAATGATTTGAAACTAATTGGCTTAAAGTCACATGATTGCCACGTTCTAATGCAACAATTACTACTGGTGGCTATTCGTGGAATCTTGCCCAAAAATGTTAGGCATACAATCACTCGACTATGTTCATTTTTCAATTCCATATGTAGTAAAGAGATTGACTCTCAGAAGTTGGATGAACTTGAAGAAGAAATAATTGTTATCTTGTGTCAACTCGAGATGTTTTTTCCTCCATCTTTTTTTGATATTATGGTACACTTGGTTGTTCATCTTGTAAGAGAAATCAGATTGTGTGGGCCAGTTTATATGCGATGGATGTATCCAATTGAACGATACATGAAGATTTTGAAGGGATATGTGATGAATCAATGTCGTCCAGAAGCTTCCATTATTGAAAGATACATTTCAGAAGAATCTATTGAGTTTTGTTTTGAGTACATGTCAAAAGCCAAATGTATAGGAGTTCTTGAAAAAGGTTGGCACTCTCGTAGATTCATAAGTAAATCTTCAAAAGGTGTACATGTCATAAGCAAATCTAGAGAAGAGGTTCTGCAAGCACACTTGTATATCTTGAATAACACTGATGAGGTGTTACCATACTTAGATACACACAAAGACATTGTCAAATATAAAAATCCAAGACAATCAGAAAAATGGGTGTTAATTGAGCATAACAAAACTTTCATGTCATGGTTTAAGCAACAAATAATGAATGATCCATCAACATCTGAAACATTAACATGGCTTGCAAACGGTCTCAAATTTGATGTTTTATGTTGTTCTGGCTATGAAGTAAATGGTTGTTTGTTTTACACAAAGTCTCGAGATGATAGGAGTACAGTGCAAAATAGTGGAGTCACCTTGGAGGCAGAGTCTATGCAGTTTTCAACTGCAAATGATCAAAATCTTGTTCTGGGATCAATGCCTTATTATGGTGTCATAGTAGAGATTTGGGAAGTTAATTATACCAAGTTTACTGTGCCTGTTTTCAAATGCAAGTGGGTTGACAATAAGACTGGTGTCAAAGTTGATGAATCAGGAATGACTTTGGTTGACTTTCGAAAGATAGGTTATCATGATGAACCATTTATAATGGCACATCAAGCTTCCCAAGTTTTCTATATCCAAGATCCTACGTCTGACCACTGGTCTGTTGTGCTACATGGAAAAAAACAACATAATGACCCAGAAGATACAAACAATGACATTTGTGAGATTGAATCACTTACAAGAACGACCATCAATAAAGAGTACGAGGATGTTGCTGATGTTGTACATGCAACTCGAAATGATCATGATGAAGGAATATATATTTGTATGTACATGTGATTCATGTTTAGTTTTACAATATATTTCATTTTAATTATATTTCATATTCTTGATGCTTATCATATTTGTTTGATAACAGGAACATGGCAGATGATAAAGTTTCTCGTTCAAAAACTGGTAGAGGACCTACAAGATTAAAGAATATGTTTAAGAAGATAAATAAAGATGAGAAAATACCTTTGTCTATTGATATCCACACTGGTGTGGCCACTGGGCAATATGCAAAGAAATATAGGAGTTATCTCGGAGTACTGTCTCGTGAAAGGATCTCTATCTTAACTCAGTCCTGGGATCACGTGACTGACCATGAGAAAAACATGATTTGGCAAGATATTCTGGTATGTAACTGTTTTTACTTTGCTCAATCTAAAGTTCTTTTATACTTTGTTTTTGTTTATGAACTAATTCTTTCAAACAATGTAGACGCATTACAAGATCCCGAATGTGGAAACCTTGAAAGCGAAGGTTCTTTCAGATGTGGGTGTCAAGTTTCGTCAGTTCAAATCAAAATTGACAACAGATTATATATATGGGGAAAGGAAAGAAGAAAATCCTTGTGCAAAATATGCATCCATTGATGAAGAAACTTGGTAGCAGTTTGTGAATATTCGACAAACTGAAAAATGGCAGGTTAATATCACTTTTATATTTGAATATAGTTTATATTAACGTATTACTAAATTTTGAGTGTTATGATAGGAGGTTCGGAACAAAGCAAAAGCCAGTCAAGCACATAATGATACCCCACATTTATTGTCTCGTGGTGGTTATAAGTTGCTAGAGCACAAGATGCTTGAAGAAAAGATTAAAGCACGTTCTACTTCCATTGAGGAAATGAATAGTGTAGATTCTTTAACCCACCACCCCGACATGAGATGTGGAAGGGTGCCCGTATAAACCCATTAGGGACATGGAGTTCTAAGTCAACAGAACAAACAGTTGAACGCATTGTAAGAAATATGTTTTCTATGTGTTATTTTAAATTCAATGTGTTGAAGTTTGACAATTTCTTTTCATTTTTTTAGGATTCTCTTAATGAGCAATCAACACAGGGGACTTTTAAACCATGTGGTCGCAATGATATTCTTAATGTTGCTCTCGGACGACCTGAACACCCTGGACGTGTTCGTGTAGCTGGATATGGGGTTGGGATTCGGTCATACTTTGGACCTCCATCACACAGCAAGGAAAAATTGTCCAATGAACCTAGCCAAGAGTATTTACTACAACTACGTGAGCAGTTAAAGGCTGAGGTAACTCAAGAGCTTAAAGAAAGCTTCATGGAGGAGATTAGTGCGCGAATGGAAATGGAGTTCAAAAAGCGGTGGGAGGGTTTAGGACTCTCACAGCTACCACCTACTATGGTAGAAGATGAACCACCTCCACCTCCTATTAAGAAAGTCAGCACTAAAGGGAGTTGTTCGACAGTTGATCTATCAGGGGATGACTTTGGCTCAACTAGCCAATGCGAATTATATGTTGAGTGTAATTCTTTGACCCGACCCGTTGCCTTGGGTAAGTGTTATAAAGGGGTCACAATGTTACACAATGTGCCTCTTCCTTCTAATTTCATGAAGGTCACGGTGGAGAAGATCCTTTATGGTGATCTTGCAGTTCCTGTGCCGACATCAGAGGTCACAATTGTAGCAGAGGCATTACATACTTTCGTTGCCTGGCCTAGACATCTCGTCAGACCTATAGACTCTATGGTATATCTTTGCACTAATACTAATAGAATTATATATCAGATATATTACATTCTAACTAATTTAAGTATTTGTTTGTTTTGATGAGTAGCAGGAACCTAAGACAAATCTGCCTCTGGGAAAGAAGAAAATAGTCTCCATTGATGATCCTTTGGCGGCATTGGTGGAAGTTGCTACAGCTTTAGATACAACCGTTTTAGAGGTTCCATGGGATGCCAATGTTTTTGGAAGGCATAGTAATCTACCGTTGTACATTCACATGTCTGATTTGTTGGACCTTGCATCCGGAGATCAAGAGATTAACATAACAATTCTGCAATTATGGATGATGTAAGTTCAAATTTTAAAATCTTTATACTTTTGATTTATTAAATATATTAGTACTAACTTATTGTAATTTAGGTATCTTTCTGGATTATGCTTTGATGAGGGGAAACACAATATATATGGGTTTTTAGACCCTCAAATCACTCAATCAATTGGAAACAAGAAGTCGGAAACACAAACATACATCACCACTGCCTTAAAGAATGGTGAAAAACACATTTATTTTGCTCCGTACATCCATGAGTAAGTTCTTATTTATTAAATAAGTTTTAATAAATTATTGAAATAAGAGAAACTAATTAACTGATTTCTTATACAGGCGTCATTGGCAACTATTGATCATATCTGTTCAAGATCATACCGCTACATGGTTTTGCTCCTTGCATAAAAAACCTCCTACCTATTTTAAAAACATTATAGATAGGTACGACAATTTCATTTAACATTTATTATTTACTTATATATTATATAATGTTATGTATTCTAACATGAAATCTTATTATTTTAGTGCTTACTCTGGATATAATATGTTGTGTGGGAGGAGAACTTCAAACGCACAAAAACTCACTTGGATGTACCTTAAGGTATTTAAAGTATATTTGTTCACTTAATTTAATGTGTTTCACTCATTCATTTAATACATTTATTTTCACATGTAGTCCAACAGGCAACCTGAAAATTATGTGTGCAGTTATTATGTTATGCAGTGGATGTTGACTATTTTGCAAGCTGAAATTAAGAAAGGTTGGGATAAGGTAATACCTCAATACAATAAACACTTTAAAATTTGAGATTTATTATTCATGCACTAATTCAAAAAATTTCAAATGTCATAGTTCTTCAACGACCAACACCCGCTAGATTTAGAAGCATTGGAGTATGTGAGAACAACATGGTCAAAGTATTTTGTAACCATGTATAACACTCTAATATAGATAAATCATTACAATGACAAATTTTTTCATATATTAGCAAAACTTTTTTGTATAATGTTATAATTTGTTGTATGTAATTTTTATATTTAAATTATGATTTGAAATGTTTTTATTTTCTAGAATTGAAAATTTTATGCAGGTTTGAGATTTCTTAAAAAATAATTTTTTTAAGCACTACATATAACGACGGTTCCACTTAACCGTCTTTAAAAGGCTTATTTACAAAGACGGTTCCTCGAGAACCGTCTTTAAAAGCACCTTAATTTTTTTTAAAAAAATTCACAAGTCACCTTGAACGACGGTTTCCACAACCGTCATTTATAAGTAGGAGTTTTAACGACAGTTCCAGAACCTTCGTGAAAAACCCACACCTTTTAACGACGCCCGCAATAACGACGGTTCTGGATCCGTCTTTAAATGTTGATTTTAACTGTCGTTAATCTACCTTTTTGTACTAGTGGTAGGATGGGAGAAGGAAAAAGAAGGGGCAGCCATAAGGTTTGACTAAGTTAAACCCGCACCCTAGGCTTGTTCTTCTAGAAACTAGGTCTTCCTAAAGGGCTAGGAACAAGCTAAAATGATAACTACACCCCGTATTATGCTAAAGACACCTTATTATAGCTTATCTTTGCTATTTGGACCCCTAAAGTGAGTCCAACATTATTTACAACATATTTTATCTCTTAAGAAGACCAACAGGAAGAATAGTTAGTGCTCTGGTTTATGCTCATCTCCTCTGGTCGGGTCCATGAGGTCCTTGGTGGGGTCTTGAATTGTTTGCTGAGATGGCTACTCGCCATGTATTTTGTCTTTTGCTTGGTTGGTCATCTTCATAGCTACTTGGTTTGTATCAGACACCTTTTTTTTTATCAGCAATGAATAAATAAAATTAAAAGGGAAACTTCAGGGGTATCCCAACCCTTATACAGACCCAAAACTATTACACCCCTCTCATGAATTAAGCAAAATTACGCATTCAGTAGCTTCTAACAACTAAATCAATAACATAACCATTCCAAAAAACAGTTCCAAAGGTGTTCAAACAACAATATAACAACATTAAAACTATCCTACCGCCATCCTTCCTTGGATACCTAAGGGGAGGCAAAGCCAAAGAGGCAAACACAACATAAGGGTGTGTTTGGATTAGGGAGGAGATGTGTGTATTTTTTAGGTAGTGAATGTATGAGGATGTGAGAGGAAAGTGTGAAGAAAGTGGTGGTGTTTGGATTGTGGTATGTTAAAGTGCATGTGTGAGGATTGTGGGGTAATTTTTTTTTTTAAAGGTGTAAAATGTTACTTTACAAATTTACCCTTACCTATTTAAAAAATTTAATAATGAAATGAGTTTTTTTTTTTTAAATAAATAATTTTCACATATTCATAAATTTAAAAATTATAATTAAAAAAAATTAATATGTATTTAATGTAAATAAGTATAATTTAAAAGTTATAATTAAAAAAAATGTATTAAAAAATTAAATAAAAACAAGACTCCACATAATTTCTTAAAATATTAAATATGTATTATATCAGATATTATATAAATAAATAAAATTATTTTTTTAATATTAAAAATCCTGTAATAATGAAAAATAAAAAGTACCACAAAAAAAATATAACATAATTAACAATAGAATAAAATTTAATTAAAAATTATAATAATTAAATAAATTTAAATCATAAACATAATAATTATACTAAAAAATATATTAATAGCAAAAAAAAATTAAATAAAAACATAAATTCTATTAATTTATGAAAATATTAAACATATATTATAAAATTGGAAAATAAATCTTGTCTTACATAAATAAATAAAAAATACTATGTTTTAATATTAAAAAACCTTAATGGAAAATAAAAAAATACTATAACACTAGAATAAATGAGGTTAAATTTGGAAATAATATATGCTAATGTAGTTTTCCCTCTACATCTCTTTATTTTGAGGGAAGATGATATTTACTATTCACAGAGGTATATTCTCTCATTCTCTTTCCCACAAAACGTTAGATCCAAATAGTTGATATCCCCTCACTTCTTTGTCTGTGAACAATATATCCACAAAAGCAAACATACCTTAAGGATGTGTTTGGATTGGAGAGGAGATGTGTGAGGAAAGTTAATGAGAGTTTGTGAGTGACGTGATGGATGTGAGAGAATTCTTTTTTTTTTTAATCTGTAAAATGTTATTTTACGAATTTACCCTTGTTTATTAAAAAAAAAATAATGAAATGAGTTATTTTTGTTTAAAAATAAACAACTTTCACATATTCGTAAATTTAAAAAATATAATTAATAAAATATGTATTCAATGTAAATAGATATAATTTAAAAATTATAATTAGAAAAAGCATGTATTCAATAAATTAAATAAAAAGACAACTTCAAGTAATTTATTAAAATATTAAACATGTACTATAAAATTAAAAAGAAATCAAAAAATAAATCAGATCTTATATAAATAAAAAAAATATATTATTTTTTAATATTAAAAACCATGTAGTAATGAAAAATAAAAGAAACACTACAACAACAAAAATATAATGTAATTAACAATAGAAAAAAATTTCATAACAAATTATTATCAAATAAATTATAACTCATAAACATAATAATTATACACAAAAATATATTAATATAAACACAACAACAAATTAAATAAAAACAGAATATCAAGTCATTTTTAAAATATTAAACATATACTATAAAATTGGAAAATAAATCACATCTTATATAAATAAAAAATACTATTTTTTAATATTAAAAAACCTTAAAGTAATAGAAAATAAAAAGTACTACAAACAGTAGAATAAAATAAAATGATGGTAAATTCGAAAATAATACATGCTGACTTGGTTTTCCCTCTACACCTCTTCATTTTGCAGCGAGATGATATTTACTGTTTTCAAGTATATCCTCTTCATCTCTTCCTCACAAAACCCTAGATCCAAATTACAAATATTTCCTTACTTTTTTGCGTGTGAACAATATATCCACATAATCAAACAAGTCCTAAAGGATATCAAAGTATATTTTCTCTTTAGAAAGTCTTGATTTGCACTTTTTTGTTTTTAAATTGGATAATGACACTTCTATATCAATATTCTTTTTACTCTCATTTGACAACTAAATGTAATATTATTTTATTTTAAAAAATATATATTTATTTTTATTAGTTAAATATAATATTTTATATTAAATATTATTTAATTTTATTTTTGTTTATATTTATTAGTTAAATATAATATTTTATTATTAAATGGGATTGTAAATTGGAAGCACTTTAAGAAAATCATGAAATAGAAATTAACTTTAGAGACAAAAAATAATTAGTTGTTATATTGACTAAATTAGAGACTATTTTAGAAACTAAAAAAACTTTTGGTTTCTAAATTAGTTTATATTATTTAGGGGTGGCAAAGCGGGTCAGTCCGCCCCGCATTGGCCCGCCCTACGCTTGGCCCGCAAAAATGCGGGCAGGGTTGGCCCGCCCCGCAAAGTTATTACGGGTTAGAATTCCCGACCCGCCCCGCATAAGAGCTGGTCCGCCAGTTTGCGAGCCAGCCCGCGTTTTTTTTTTTTAAATTAATTTTTTTTTTTTTTACATTTTGTTCTTAAAAAATGTCAAATTAAACCTATATATTTGTTACTATCAAACCCAATTTTTTTTTCTTCCTTTTCAAACATAGTCAAACATAAAAAAAAAATTAAACATTAAGATAAATATCAAATATCACTATTCTTCCACTTCCAAAACATTAAAAATATCTAATTCCAAAACATTAAACATAAACATAAACATTAATTCAAAAACATTAAACATAAACATTTTTGACATTCTTCCATTTCAATAACATTGGATGCCGCCATAGAAGAACTTTCATCCAATTTTTCATAATTATAATCTTCCTCGTCATCTGCACACATTAAAACAATGACATTTTTTTTTCTTGCGGGTCAGCGGGTCAGCCCGCCTCGCCCCGCTGCTGGCCCGCGGGCTAATGCGGGGCGAGCTAATGCGGGTTGAAAAGGTTAGCCCGCCCCGCGTTTTTTACCTGCGGGCCACGGGCCGGGCCGCCCCGCTTTTCCATCCCTAATATTATTGTTAAAGGATTTCTAAATTGGTATCTAGTTAGCTACAAAGATTTTTGCTACCAAATTTATAATCTAAATAATTGGTAGTTAAAACTTTGGTAGCTAATTAGATACTAATTTAGAAAGTATTTAACATTAATATAAACTAATTTAGAAACCAAAATAAAATTTAGTCTCTAAAATGGTCTATAATTTAGTCATTATAGTAACTAATTATTTTTTGTCTCTAAAATTGATTTTTATTTCATAATGTTTTTGTAGTGAAGTGAGAGAAAAATAGAGTATGAGAAGGTAATTTCTCTTTTAAACTTTTTTAAAACTTTTGAAACTTCATATTCTAAATAGTGTGTTAAAAGTATTTTTTTTTCCTATTATTCTTTTGAAACGATAATAGCTAAAGTTGTCACTATCTCTTATCTATTTTGATAAAATATAATTTTTTTATGGTTTCGCTTCAAATTATAGTTGAGACCACTTATTTCATTTATGATTTTTTCCTTTTTATAACAAAAATATATCAATTTTTGCCCACTATTTAACTTTGATTGATATGGTCAAATATTGAATATCTACCTCGTTAGAGTATTTTACCAAGTCATAATTTCATGACATTAACCAAATAATTCCTTAACTAGCCAGAGAGAAAATAAATCCACAGTTTTGAAGATGTACCGCCCTGGTAGTCGGAAGTGATGACGTGGCATCAAGCTACGGTATCGGCGTGTTGACAAGGCGCCAGGTTGGCAGAAGGGAAAGAAGTCGGGGGGCTCGTGAAGTCGCCAGTTATTAAGTTGGCGTGTTCCGATCTCCAGCATACCAGAATCGGCGATCACCGGGTTAAAGATGAAGTCGCCAGATGTAAACTCAGGCGACCTAGTGATTGGAGATCGCCAGAGCAAGCACATCGCCAGAAATGAAGGTGGTGCAGATTATGAAGGCGGCCGGCGAGACCACAGGGAAGGTGTACGAAGGCACCCTAACTCGCCAGTTCCAGTAGAGATCGCACTCCCAAGTTAGCTATGCACTGGGCAGTACCATGCATAAGTAACTTAGCCAAAAGAGAGTCAGAAGCAGCGCCCAAGTCAAGGAGGCTCCAGATGATGGCACGTGTACGACTGGATGCGAGCCACGTGTCCAGGTCTGTAACTGCCAGGAGAGAGAAAGTGACCAGGTATAAAAGGGTTTCCCAACGAACTTTCGAGGTACGCACGTTCAGATTATACTCTTTACGCTTGCGAGTTCTTGAGCATACTGTGAGAGAGAACATTGCACGGTTCCTTGAGAGTTCTTGAGTGTTATTGCTCTTAGTATTTGGTGGTTCGGTCACTGACTTGGGCGTTGGAGTGCGATCGGCCGCAGCGGCGCCGCTCTGTTCTTTTGCAGGTTCTTGAGGTGGATCTTGGCGGAGGACGGAGGTTGAAGCGGTGCACACGTCGATCCAAGTTTGACGAGGCAAGTTCCAACGTTCTGGTCAACAGGCAGGATCATCAGGCGCCCACCGTGGGGCCGTGTAAAACCTGTTCCCATCCACAGCGTGAGTTCTTGGAGGTTTTCGTAGTTTTCTACGTGGTTGTGTGCTGGTGCAACCACTGTTCGCTATTCGTTTGAAGATTTGTTCGGTGATTTCGCGTTTTCCACCGTTCGTTCGGTTTTTTGTTCGGTGAAGTAAGGTTTTCTGCTGTTTACGCGAGATTTGTTCGGTGAAGTTTGAGTTCTTTGGCTCTATGTGTTATCCGTAGGAGAAGCGGTGGTTTCTGGTGGAGTTGCAGGTTTCTTTGGAGGATTCGCGGTGTTCTTGAGTTTTTGCGAAGTTTTGCAAGGTTCTGACCGATTGATCGCTGAATCAATAATAGCTGAAGTAAGTGTTGTTCGCTGCATTCTGTGATTCGCCAAGTTTCATGAGAAAAATGAGAAGCTATCGTTCAAGTCCAGTTGCGCCCGTCGCTGCTGAAGGCACCGCCGCCATGACCATGGCGCAGATGGCAGAGATGATGCGTTCGTTGCAGGCAACTGTGGAAGCCTCGCGCATAGAACAGGCGAGAATGCATGAGGACCTGGCCGCCTCTCGCGCCAGGAATGAGGAGCTTAGCAAGGTGACTGAGGAGCTGCGTCAAGCTCTTCAGGAGCAGCAAGGGCGTTCTATTGTTGAGGAGGTCGCGCCGTCATCGCCACCTCGTGTTTTTCCTATGCCTTTCGCTCAGGCAATTACTGACACGCCTATTCCTGCGAGTGTGGTTCCTGTTAAGGCTGTTTTCACCGGCGTGGAGGATCCTGAGGCTCATCTCACCTCATTCCATACGCAGATGATGTTGTCAGGGGGATCAGACGCCGTGTACTGCAAGATGTTCGTGAGCACACTCCAGGGAACGGCGCTGGAATGGTTTGTGAGCCTGCCTAACGGTCACATTACCAATTTCCAACAGTTCTCGAAGATTTTCGTCGAGCAGTACATCGTGAATAAGGCACCGCCCAGGGTGTCTTATGATTTGTTTGATATAAGGCAATATCAGGGAGAGTCCCTCAGGGACTACCTAAATCGCTTTGGGGCACAGATGGTCAGATCGCCGGCCAAAGATGAAGAAATGCTGGTCTACGCATTTAAGAAGGGCGTGCTGCTGGGACCATTCTGCGAGGCATTGATCAGGGCTCACCCTGCCACGTTTGCTAAGGTTAGGCGACTTGCGGTGGCCCACATCGCCGACGAGAGCGAAGTCGCCGAGAAGAGAGGAAGCGTGGCTCCCGCTAGGCCACGCGCCCAGACCAGGATCCAGCCACAGAGGGTGCTGGAGACAGCGGCAGCCAGAAGGGATCAGAGGACTCGCCATCCTTATGATCCAAGGAAGAACAAGGGTAGGGGCCAAGGACGCCAGCAACCAGCACGCCGGGAATACAATCGCCCGCCTAAGCACAAGTTTGTCATGGGATTGGCGGACCTGATCGCCATTCCCAATATATCTGCTAGGTTGAAGGCGCCAGAAAAGGTGGGCGACAAGGTGCTGGGACCAAAGCCAGACGCCTGGTGTGAGTTTCACCAGGGCTTTGGCCATACAGTGGACTCGTGCTTGGCATTAGGATACCAGCTCGACGATTTGGTTAAGAGCGGGTTCCTAAACGACTATTTGCTGGATAGAAGGACGGGGGGCGCGTCGAGCTCCCAACCAGCAGGTGCTGAGGCTCAGCAGCACGAGATGCCTACGCACGGAGAAATCCACACCATTGCAGGGGGTTTCTTAGGAGGTGGATGCACTGCATCACAGAGGAAGAGGTACGCGAGGTCTGTGATGACGATGGATATGTTTGAAGACCACTCGCCGGAAGTGCATATTACCTTCACCAAGCAAGATCTTAGGGATGTTGTGCCTCATGACAACGATCCCATAGTAATTTCGTTGATAACAGCGGGAAGAAAGGTCCACAGGGTGCTGGTGGACCAAGGAAGCTCGGCAGACGTGATGTTTTGGCTGACTTTCACGCAGCTGGAGCTGCCCCTTGACCAACTGAGGCCCTATGGAGGGTGCTTGTATGGTTTCGCTGGTGACCAGGTGGAGGTCAGGGGGTACATAGAGTTGAGGACAACGTTTACAGATGTGGCGGGTTCAAGAACGGAAAAAATCAAATATCTCACGCACACAAGATCGAAGGTTTCGTGTGGAAGAACATTGTGTGCCGATTTGGAGTGCCCAAGCGCCTGGTGTCGGACAATGGGACTCAGTTTGCAAGCCACCTGTTGAAGAAGCTGTGCGAAGGGGTGGGAATTCAACAAGTGTTTGCATCCGTCGAGCACCCTCAGACGAAGGGCCAGGTGGAGTCAGCTAATCGGGTGTTGCTGAGAGGTTTGAAGAGAAGGCTGGAGAAAGCCAAAGGAAGCTGGGCTGAAGAGGTACCCCGCATAGTCTGGGCGTACCACACCACCGAGCAGTCAGGAACCCATGAGACCCCGTTCAGCTTGGTCTATGGGTGTGATGCAATGATTCCAGTAGAGATCCAGGAGAGCTCGCCGAGATTCCAGAACTTCGTAGAGGAAGACTCGAATGAAGAGAGAAGGCTGAACCTGGATCTACTGGATGAGGTCAGGGAAGAGGCGAGATTGAAGGCTGAAGCGGTGAAGAGAAGGATTGAACGAAGATACAACTCAAAGGTGATGCCAAGACAGTTTAGAGAAGGCGACCTGGTGATGAGGAAAGCCCACCAGTACGAGATGGAGAATAAACTGTCGCCCAAGTGGACGGGGTCGTTCAGAATAACCGAGGCGCTCGGGAACGGCGCCTACCGCTTAGAGACATTGGAAGGAGGGGCGATTCCTCGCACTTGGAACGCCACGCACCTGAAGTTGTATTACAGTTAAGAAGCTTTGTAAGTAAAGACAAACACGAAGTTATATTACAATATCTCTGTTAAAACAGTTTGGAGGGGGCACTCTTTTTTCCCTAAGGAGGGTTTTTAATGAGGCCACCCAATAAAGAGAAGTTTTCAAAGTACAAGTTGTTTTAGATTGCGTGCCTGTTGTTTTCAGAAAGTTTTGAAGAAAGACCTTGTCACTTATATGTGACTTAAGGCAAGTTAAAGATATATTGCATGCTTTCTATAAAGTTTTAAGTCCTCATCGTTTTTTGGCGATCGGAGGCATCAGTTCAAGTTTTAAGCCCTCATCGTCTCTCGGCGATCGGAGGCACAAGTTAAAGTTAAAGTCCTCATCGTCTTTCGGCGATCAGAGGCACCAGTTAAAAGACCTCAACGCCCTCGCGCGTCCTGAGGCGAGTTAAAGACCTACTCGCCGTCGAGCGAGTGCAGGCGAGGAAGAGCGAAAAGTCCTCAGTGTTTCTGGGGGCGAGAAGATGTAACCCCTGGGGCAATGTAGAGGCACCAGTGAAAAGTCCTCAGTGTTTCTGGGGGCGAGAAGATGTAACCCCTGGGGCAATGTAGAGGCACCAGTAAAAAGTCCTCAGTGTTTCTGGGGGGAGGAGATGTAACCCCTGGGGCAATGTAGAGGCACGATTTAAAGACCTTCTCGCCTATGAGCGAGTTCAGGCAAGATAAAATCCTTCTCGTCTCGAACGAGTTCAGGTATGGTGTAAAGGGTGGAAGAAGTTTGGAAGGTGGCTAAGGTAGGTTCGAAGAGAGCGCCTAGCCACCCGGTCTTTTGTTCTGAAGTTCAGGAAGGTAGAGAAGGATCCGAAAGGCGCCTCTACCCCAGATAAAGAACAATGGCCAAGGTATGAAGCCAGAAAGAAGCTGATATCGCCAAGAGTCTTTGGCGACCAGAAAAAGTTCAAACAGTGGCGGGAAAGTTAAAAACCCGTTTTGATGAAGCAGATCGGGTGAAGCGATGTTTTAAGCCAATAGTTGAGTTAAAGTTCGTTGCTCGAAGAGTAATTTTGCGCTAAGCTTAATTGCCTTAAGATTACAAGTTGTTAAAGTGATCATTATTCGAAGTTGAAGTAGCTCGAAGCAGTCAAGTATAAGATCGTGCCTACGAAATTACTAAGTCATTTCTCTGAAGTAAATTGCGCAAGGGAAGTTAAAGCAGCTAAAGAAGATATAAGAGGAAATACACAGACTTTGTCGTTAACATGAGTATCAGTTCAAGAACACATATACAGAAAAAGGAAAAAGTTCATTACAATTATATATAAAGAGAAAACATAAAGGTAGTGGATGGAGGAAATTGATCAGTCTTCAGCAGGAACCACCTTTCCATCCACCACCTCATTGTTAAGGGACACCATGCTAAGATCCAGATCAGGGAACAAGCAGGCGAACTGTTCCCGTGCGGCCTCGAATCCAGCAGCCAGAATTTGGGTAGAACTCAGATTAAGTTCTTCAATTTGTTTCTTGAGTTCTTCAGTTTGTTCCTTCAGCCCCTTGTTCTGCTGCTCCAGCTCTTCAACTTGCTTCTTGAGTTTTTCGTTGGTTTCTTGAGCTTGGAGAAGGTCTTCAGCAACCTTCTTGGATTCTGCTTGCACCTGGCCCAGTTCAGCAGCAATCTCCCCTTTTTCCTTGTTGGCTGCGGCAAGCTCAATCATGGCGTCATCCCTAGCTTTCTCCACCTTTCCAAGGAAGACCTCCCGGTCGGCTGACCTTTCTTCCAGTTTCTTCACCTTGGCGGCGTCAGCTTTTATTGAGGCCTCTAGGTCAGCCACCTTAACGCGATAAGGTACAATCTTGCTCTCCAGCTCAATTTTCTCTTAGGCCAGAAGCTGCACCTTGTGGCGTAGATCGGTGGCCTCCTTGCACGCCAACCGGAGCTAGGTGCTCATCGCATCTTCTACTCGGGAGTGTTCAACCTCCGCGAGTGTCAGATTGAAGGACAACTTCTCCACCTCAACCCTCATAGTGCTATTCTCAGTTCGAAGGTTGAAGAGGTCATCCTGGAGCTTCCTGGTGGAGCTCTCCACAGCTCTAGATATAATGGTGGGGAAGTCTTCCGCCATCATCTTCAGTTTAGCAGAGAAAGGCTCCCACATCCTCTTAACCTCAATGGAGAGACCTGCCTGTGGAGGCGCCGGTTGGGCTTGTTGTTGGCTCTCGCCGCCACATTCTTTAGTTGGTTGATCAGCAGGTGCTTCTTGGCGAGGTGGCGACGTCAGGGATTCAGTAATTAGAATTGGAGAGTTACGAGCAACTTCATCCCCGGTTGGAGCAACGTCTGCGGTTGAGGCATTTGAAGGAGGACCCCCTCCAGCTGTTGCACAAGGCGTGGAGGCGCTCGGGGGGTCCTCCATGAAGTTTGGCTCGGGGGCCTCAACCGCAGGTGGTGCAGATGCCAATGGAATGGCTTGGACTGGTAAAACAGGAGCTGGTGGAGGTGGCAATGATGGAGGAGGAGCAGGCGTAGACGGCGGTGTTGATGTTGGAAGAGGGGGTGGAGCAGGTGGAGAAGAAGGTGCCACCCTCTTCCTCTTCGTGACAAGGCCATCTTCGGTTACCTCGTCGTCTTCCTCTTCCTCCTCATGGACTACTTGGGGAGCTTTCCTCTTGGGTCTCCTGAGGACAAGCTTTTTCCGTTGGTCGGCAGGTTGGGCCTCAGAGGAAGTTGGGCCCCTGGGTGGCGATCTGCCTTGAGCAGCGGCGATCTCCACCACAGAGTTTGGCACGGTTTGGGAACCCGATGCCAACCCGTGGGTTCGGGCGAGCGCCCTCAGTTCAGCGAGCTTGCCCTGACCCAACATATTATCTGCATAGAGCAAAAATGCATGGGTTAGTTCAGAGAGAAAATAAATGCATAAGGCAATATGCAGCAAAGCAGATAAAGGGTGCAGAAAAGTAAAACCAAAGTCTTGCGCACAACGCACAAGACGCCCAGAAACAGTTAACAGAAGTAGTATTAGAACAAGAACTTAAACGTTCTAACCTATTCGAATTTCGAGTTGGTCCTCGAAGAACTCGAAGCAGATGAGTGTGGTGGTGAGGAAGGTGATGTTGGCGTCCGCCACACTCTTCCAGAAGAAACAGAGATCTCTGTCCAAAGCGCCCATGCTATCAGGACTTCTGGGTCTCCTGAAGCAGCTTTTGGACTCTTTGTTCCCCTTGTTTACCCAGTACAAGGGGAAACTGTCGAGCAAGGAAGCGTCCCTGTCATTGGGGCGTATCTGGACGAACTTGCCCTTCCGGTCTTTATAGGATTGCTGGAAGATGGAGATGATTGACCTCCCAGCAATCCCGTTCAAGCTAACCCACAGGCGATCTCCTGGGTGCTTGGCTTCAAAAAGAAACAAAAAGACGTCCACGGATGCTGGCAACCCCAGGTGGTCGCACATGACTTGGAACGCCCGCACAAACGCCCAACTGTTGGGATGAAGCTGGGCGGCGGCGATGTTGAGCTCGGTGAGAAGCTCCCTCTCAAAGCGAGTGAAGGGAAACCTGAGTTTCACCTTCTTGAATAAGGTTGTGTAAACGAAGCAGAAGGGTCCACCGCTGTTTGCCTTGTCGTCAGCGCAAACTGGCAGGTCATGGGGGCAAGGCAGCACCGTCATCTTCTCGTCATGCTCCTTGTGAAATGATTGGTGAGGCTCATCCCCCTTCGTCAATCGCAAAACTGCCCCAGCAGTGTTCACAGAAGACGTTTCCCTCAACAAGGTCGAGTTGGCCCAAGGATATAGTTTTTTGAAGTCTGGTGGGGGAACGGAGGCTCCTCCGGTGACAGGCGGAGTCACCTGGGCCAGGTTGGGGCGGGAAGGTGCAGGCCTCTCAGCCTGAGAAGACGAAGCGCCGCGTGCTCGCGGTGGGTCGTGTGCTTGTGAGGAAGGGTTTCGTGATGAAGGAGGAGGATTTGGGGTGATCTTTGAGCGAGTCATTGTTGAAGCTGCAAAGGAAGAAGAAAAGGAAAAATGATCAGGGTTCGCAGAGGCTGACTCGATCATGGAAGAAGGGTGAAAAACGAACGAACGTAGGTTCGTTGTGACGTTGACGGAGCCCTAAGTTACGAAGAAGGAGAAATAGCAAAAACAACCCACAACGTATGCACCAGACAGTTAAAGGATGATGCGAATCGGTTAAAATGCAGGAAAAACCACCAGAAGAAGGAAAGGAAGTACCTTTTTATGATCAGGAAGGCGATGAAGAATGTTGGTGATTCAGAATGTTGAAGAACGCTGAGAGCTTTTTTGCAGAAGAGAGTTTGAGCGTTTGAGGATACGAAGAAAAGTGATGGAACAGTGGAGTGAAAATGGGTTTAAGGGTTTTTCGAAATGGGTTTGGGAAGCGCAAACATTAACTGAAGGTAACCGTTGATGAAGCCACGTGTCAAGCGATGGGTGAGGGGTTTGGTGGAGCGCCAGAGAAGCAGAAAGTACAACCGCTTGAAATTCTGCGCCAGTGCCACGTAGACCGGTATTGACGTGACTCTTTTAGTCTTTTCGCTGGACAAGTCTTCGCTTGAGACTGGGGGGCTTGTGTACCGCCCTGGTAGTCGGAAGTGATGACATGGCATCAAGCTACGGTATTGGCGTGTTGACAAGACGCCAGGTTGGCAGAAGGGAAAGAAGTCGGGGGGCTCGTGAAGTCGCCAGTTATTAAGTTGGCGTGTTCCGATCTCCAACATACCAGAATCGGCGATCACCGGGTTAAAGATGAAGTCGCCAGATGTAAACTCAGGCGACCTAGTGATTGGAGATCGCCAGAGCAAGCACATCGCCAGAAATGAAGGTGGTGCAGATTATGAAGGCGGCCGGCGAGACCACAGGGAAGGTGTACGAAGGCACCCTAACTCGCCAGTTCCAGTAGAGATCGCACTCCCAAGTTAGCTATGCACTGGGCAGTACCATGCATAAGTAACTTAGCCAAAAGAGAGTCAGAAGCAGCGCCCAAGTCAAGGAGGCTCCAGATGATGGCACGTGTACGACTGGATGCGAGCCACGTGTCCAGGTCTGTAACTGCCAGGAGAGAGAAAGTGATCAGGTATAAAAGGGTTTCCCAACGAACTTTCGAGGTACGCACGTTCAGATTATACTTTTTACGCTTGCGAGTTCTTGAGCATACTGTGAGAGAGAACATTGCACGGTTCCTTGAGAGTTCTTGAGTGTTATTGCTCTTAGTATTTGGTGGTTCGGTCACTGACTTGGGCGTTGGAGTGCGATCGGCCGCAGCGGCGCCGCTCTGTTCTTTTGCAGGTTCTTGAGGTGGATCTTGGCGGAGGACGGAGGTTGAAGCGGTGCACACGTCGATCCAAGTTTGACGAGGCAAGTTCCAACGTTCTGGTCAACAGGCAGGATCAGAAGAAAAGTGATTTTTTTTTTCTTTAAAGCATTGATAATTATTCATAATGTTTCATGATAATAAAATCAAAGTAAATTTGAGTCCACCAAACTATTTCATGAACCATTTTGGAATTTTAAGGAAATTCCTTTTTCAAACTAAGAAAACCAGGAGTCTATAGTCAAAGATATAAAAGTATTGTATCATGCCTCTATATAATCATAATAATTATAAAATTGAGGAGTGAATTTTGTGGAAAATGTTATGGATTTGTTCAGCATATTTATGTGTTTTTTTATTTTTGGATTAAGTTTATTTTGATTATGGACATTTTTTATCATAATTTTAGTTACATTAATATTAATATGAGGGTTTAACAAAATCAAAGCATATTGTTTTTAGAGTTCTTCATACTATTATTGTCTCAATTCCTATAAAAGATATAATAATAAACAATGTTTAAAGTGATCCTAATATTAATAGACTAGTGAAGTCATTTACTAGTATAAACGAAGTTGTAAAAAAAAAAATTATATATATTTTTGCCTATGATGATTTATATTAAATACTCATTTGAAAGTCATTCGCTACTATGGTTTTTTCACCATTTTTTGTAAATCTTTCTTGGATAAATTTATGTCAACTCCTAAATCTATTAGGGCAACCATATTGGATTTTTGATTATGTATTATTAATGTTGCTTCATATATCATTTTGTGAGTTTTAATTACATATAGATGAAATATCCCAAACTTGCTCCCTTTGTTGTTTGTTTCTGTTTGAATCTCTAATGTTTATTTTCTTTCTAACTCTAACAATCTGTATTCCCACTTATATATCATTTTGCTTTTTTTTTTTTTTTTTTATTTCTCATTTAAGATTCTTAATTTTGATTTTTGTAAAACTTGTTCCGTTTATCCTTTAAATCTATTGAATTTATTTTCATTATGTATTTTTTTTAAATTATTATTTATTGTTAATTATGAAAATTAGTATAAAGGTTTGGTCCCCAAGTTAATGTATTAAATATTTTACCATATGAGAAATTACATAAGTTAGGAGTTGGACAATAATGTTCATAATGAGTGCCTTCATTATCTTCATAATTTTATAGTATTTTAGTTAATAAATTGTTTTTTTTCTTTATCACTCATATCTTCTTCGTTAAGACTTTCTTTTAATTTTTAATCTAATTTTAACTAATTTTACTTGTAGTTGCTAATATAGAGCTAAAACAAAAATATAAAGTATTTATGTTAATAATTTTTTTTAAGTATTTTTATCTTTTCAATTGAATTTATAGAGCCAATTATTAGCTCACATTTAAACTTATATTTACTTTAAATTACAAAGTATTTAAAGTATTTATGTACTCTAAATATGCGCTAAAACAAAAATATAAATTATTTGTTTAGTTTTTAGTTTTAGAAAATTTCTTTCTATTTGCTTTAATTCTTTTAATTTTGTTTGGTGTTAACTCATTCATGAGATTAATTGTTGGAATTAAGATCAAATAAGTTAGATTGAGTTTTGCATAGACTGTCTAATGTTGTGAATTTGTTTTTTTTTTCTTTAATTTTAATTAAGATCAAATAAGTTGGATTGAGTTTTGCACAGACCATCTAACGTTGTGGATTTGTTTTTCTTTTTTTTAATTTCGATTTTGCACTCTGATTAAAATTGTGATATTGATTTTAGAAATAATTAGGAATCAATCAAATCTTAATTTGATAATTAGTTACTTATTGGTTTAAATGATATTTTGAATTTTTCTTCTCTGATTTTCCTTTTTCAGTTTCTTTTATACATTTTTCAATCCCTATATACTGCCAACAAAATTATTTTTTTTGGAAAAATATTAAAAAATTAAGAATTGATCTGTGCTCTATAATACAAAATTAAAAAAAAACTTATAATGATAAAAACAATAAAAATTACTTATAATTTTATATTAAAAATAATATCATTTTATATTTATTATAAAATATAAAAAAGACATAATAACAATCATGTTACCTAATCAACAAAAATATAAAATAGTAATAACTCAATCATGTCATCTAATTAAAAAAAATCAATTCAAAAATATTAACAATTTAAGCACTTAATATAATAATAAAAAATCCCATTAATAATTCTCAAAATTACAATGAACTTAAAATTTAATTAGTCATAAATTAACTAATGACATATAAATTTTAAAATACTAAATGAGCCTATCTTAAGACATTTTTGGTTCTTGCCTACGACTATCAATTGTCAAGCTTCTTAGTAATCAATAGAGGAAAGGGAGCCCAAATTGACACGTCTCATCTATCCAACTCAATGTTCTTATCTTGTTTCTCTCTCATCTAATGTAGAAAATTGGCTGCTGTGTGTGACTTTAGATAAAACCCAACGGTCACATGTAGTAATATAGTTTTGTTGCATGGAATTGAGACTAGGTTCAACTAATCTCAAATTGGTGTCCACATGCATTCAATTTTCGCTTTGGTAGAGCTTGTGACCATCGTACAACATAACTACTCTGTAGAACTTTCCTCTACAAGTTAGTCTATACTATACTAATCTTTGAAAATTTTAAGCATTCAATTCTACTTATCGGACTCCACTTTAAATTTTTATTTTGTTAATATTCAACTCCGATTTTGTTAATGGAAAATATTATGTTAATTATAATTTATACACATTTTTTAAATTTTTGGAGTTGTCATTTAATAATAAAATTAGAATTTCAAATTTCAAAATCGATAATTGATCCTGCCGGTTGACCTGAGTGCAAGAGTCTTGCCACGTCAAAGGTCTCTCCTCTTGATCAGCTTCGCACCACGTTAGCCTTTGCTCCTCACGCCCTAATTCCTCGCAAGAACCTGAAGAAAACAAAGTGGCGCCGCTGCGGCCGATCGCGCTCCGACGCTCAAGTCAGTGACGGAATCACCAAAAACTCAGAGAGAATATCTCAACTCAAGGAACCGTGCGCAGTGAATCTCAGTGTACTAGAAAGTATTCTGAAAGCGTACCTCAAAAGTCTGTTAAGTGTTCCTTATATACCTGAGCACTTTCTCTCTCCTGATAGTTACACCTCTGGACACGTGGCTCGCATCTAGTTGTACACGTGTCACCATTTGGAGCTCCCTCCACTTGAGCGTCACCTCTACTCTTCAAGCCATTCGACTAAGTTACCCATACAAGGAGTAACTTGGTGCACAACTTACCTTGGAGCGCGACCCCTTAAGTGGCGAGTACGGGGTATCACCTTGCACACCTTCTCTGTGGTCTCGCCTGCTGCTATCACGATCTGCTTCACTTGCATACCATGCATGTTCTGGGAAACTGTTCCCTTGCCCCGACCTCTGGCTAGGGAATGATCATCTGATATCCTCATCCTCCCCTGCTGCGTGACAAGCATATCGCTAGTCCCCGTACTTGTACCCCTTGGAAACCTTAAGCAAGCTTTCCTGATCTTCCGGCGATGTGCCCCTTTCGGCGGTCTCTAACCACCTGATCTCCTAGTACTCACATATGGCGACTATGACGCAACTCTGGTGACCGCTGGTTACACACACTAGAGATTGGAGAACGCCAAGTCAACGATCGGCGACTACACAGACTTCCCGATGTACTTCCCTTCTGTCAACCAGGTGTCCCGTTTCAACACGCCCATATTATCGCTTGCTGCCACGTCATCACTCCCGATTACCTGATCGGTACACAAGCCCCCCAGTCTTAAGCTGAGACTTGACCAGCGAAAAGACTAAGAAGTCAAATCATCGTCGACCTACGTGGCGTTTGTACAGATTTCCGTACGTTCGTACCCTTTGCTTCTCTGACGCTCCACCAACCTCCTCTTTAATCAAATGACACGTGGCTTCATCAACGGTCGTTTTTAACCGTCGTTTGCGCTTCCTACAACGTTCGAAACCCTTAAACCCTCCGTGCTTTTCACTGTTTCAAAATCTTTCTTCATCCTCAAGCATTCCAAACGCTTTCTCTGCGAACCACGAAACTTCTCGTCTCTCTCAATCTTCAACTTTCTTCAGCGTTCATCCGACCATAAAAAGGTAACCCTTTTACCCCTCCTATTGACATTTACTACATTTTAATCGGTTTGCATCATCCACTAACTGTCTGAAGCATACGTTGTGGGCTGTTTCTCTTTTTCTCGTAACCTAAGGTTTCGTCCTTGATAACGTCCATCCCAGCGAACCCTTATTCGTTCGTTCTATCCTCTTCGTCCTCAATCGAGTCATTCTCTGCTGTCCTCATTTCATCCCTTTTCTTTCCTTTGCGGTTCCTGCGATGGCTCACACGAAGTCCACTGCTAATCCTCCTTCTTCATCGCGAAACCCTGCACCCAAAACTCGTAGGGTTGTCCCTGGGACAAATCCTCCACCAACATGCAACCCCTCACGAGCCTCTGGTGCTCCCTCCACACAGGCCGAGAGGCCTACCTCTTCTCACACCAACCCTACCCAGGCAACTCCACCACTCGCCGGGGGAGCCCCCCTTCCTCCGCAAGACTGCAAGGAGCTCTATCCTTGGGCCACCCCAGCTCTGCTGAAAGAGACCTCGTCAATAAATACTGCATTGGGCGTGCTTCGACTGAAGAAAGGAGATCAACCCGACCTTTCATTTCACAAGGAGCATGATAACAAAGTGACTGTGATGCCTTGCCTCCCGGGAGAACCGATCTGTGCGGACGATAAGGGGAACAACGACGAGTTGTTATGCTTTATCTATGCCACACTGTTCAAGAAAGTGAAGCTTAGGTTTCCTTTTACTCGCTTCGAGAGAGAGCTACTGACCGAGCTCAACATCGCCCCTGCCCAGCTTCATCCCAACAACTGGGCGTTCGTAAGGGCGTTCCAAATTCTCTGTGCGCACTTGGGGCTGCCGGCTTCGGTCGATGTCTTCCTCTTCCTATTTGAGGCAAAGAATCCCGACGATCGCCCCTGGGTCAGCTTGAATGGGATTGCTGGGAGGTCGATCCTCTCAATCTTCCAGCAATCTTATAAAGACTAGAAGGGGAAGTTCGTCAAGGTGTGCCAGAACGATCAAGACCCCTCACTGCTTGACGGCTTTCCCCTGTATTGGGTAAACAAGGGGAACAAAGACTCCAAGGACAACTTCAGGAGACCAAGAAGTCCTGACAACATGGGGGAGCTAGACAAAGATCTTTGTCTCTTCTGGAAGAGTGTGGCTGCTGCCAACATCACCTTCCCCACTGCCTCAATAATTCCCTTCGAGTTCCTCGAGGGCCAACTCGAAGCTCACATAGGTCAGCCCCTACCTCAACACCAAGTCTCTCACTTCGCGTTAAAACTAACTTAGCATTTTCACCATTCTGTTTTTGGCATTCCATTGTTCTGTATGAATATACTTGCATGTTTCTGCTTCTGCCTTGGTTGCTCATCTAGCCTTTACCTTGTGCAGATAACATGTTGGGAAAAGGAAAACTGGCGGAATTCAGGGCGATCGCCCGATCTCACAAGCTTGCGGCGGGCTCCCAAACTGTGCCCAACTTGGTGGTGGAGATCGTCGCTGCCCAAGGCAAGACTCCTCCCCGAGGTCCAACTTCTTCTGGGGTACTACCCGCCCCAGAAAGGAAAAAACTAGTTTTGAGGAAACCCAAAAGGAAGACTCCTCAGGTGGTGCAAGAGGAAGAACATGACGATGAAGATACTGAGGATGGTCTTATTACTAAGAGGACAAGGGTGGCCACCTCTACACCACCTACACTCCCAACACCAACACCGCCCTCACCTCCAGCTCTGCTAGGACCAGTCCAAGCAACACCCCTGGCCGCCGCGCCCCCAGTAGTTGAAAGCAGCGGCCCTAACTACGTGGAAAAACCTCCAAGCGCCTCAACACCGTTTGTATCTGTCGGAGAGGGTCCTCCTTCCACCACATCCATCGCGGGGGCCGCACTAGGAGAAGATGAGGGCGCTCAGATTTCGCCAATACTGATAACAGAATCTCCGACCTCACCACCACGCCTAGAAGCCCCCCTCGCTTTACAAACTCAAGAGGGTGGTGGTGAAAGTCAACATCAAACCCCACCAGTGCCTCCAGCATCGATCTTCAGCCCCCCAGCTTCCTTCGAAGAGACCTTGGGACCCTTCACAGCCCAACTGAAGACCATGGCGGAAGATCTTCCTATGCTCGTATTAAGAGCTGTGAAGGCTTCACTCAAGAAGCTCCAAGAGGAGAACTACGCGCTCAAGGAATCAAATCTTATAATAAGGGCTGAGGCGGAGAAGCTCACTTGCATCCTGCTGATGACTGAGATGGAACACTCAAGGCTGGAGGATGCATTGGACGCTGAGCTAAGGAACACACGCAAGGAGGCCTCCGATCTGCGCCAAAAACTGCACACCCAGCTTCAAGAGAAGATTGACCTGGAGAGTAAGTTGGTTCCATACAGGGTCAAGGTAGCAGATATGGAGGCTGCACGAAAAGCTGAAGCGTCCATGGTGGAGAAACTTGAGAAGAGATCAGCAGATAGGGAGATCCTCCTAGGGAAGGTCGAGGAGGAAAGGGACAAGGCTCTCGCTGAGCTCGCCGAAGCTCGTGAGGAGACCAAAAAGATTGCTGCAGAGCTGGCCCAGACTTGGGATGAGGGCAAAAAAGCTGCTGAAGAACTCGCTCGATCTCATGAGGAGGAAGAAAATCTGAAGAAGCAAACTCATGAGCTCGAGCAGAGCGCTGCTCAAGTCCTCTCCGCCAGGTTCGACGCCGCTCTGGAGCAAGTAGCATGCCAATACCCTGAGCTCGACCTTTCCATGGTGTCGATCTGCAACGAAGTGGAGGATGGGAAGATTGTACCCTCTGAAGACTAACTGCCTCTCCCCATCGCCTCTTCTTCGAAACCTGTCGCTTATCCTTTGTTTGTAATAGCTATTTGTGTATAGACTTGAATTGACGTTGCTTATATAATTTCCATTTCCTGAATACTATCTTTCTATTTACCTTGCATGCTTTTGCCTTTATTTGCTGTGGGGTTAATTAACGTAACCAGTGAAACTTACTTAACTGCATCAACTCAGCAATACTCGGGCTTAACCCTTCACATACTGCTTTTAACTTGAGTAAACTGTTAACCTTATAACAACTTATAAAACTGTTAACTCAAAGTAAACTTGAGCAACTATTAACTCTTTAGCGATGACATTTAACACAACTTTTGAACTTAAGGCAACAAACCTTAGCATAAATCACTTACTAGGCAGCAGGTTTTAACTCAAACTAGTATTAAAACACAGTTTACCTGATCTGCCAAGCGAGGTGACCCCTTACTCCTGTCATCGCCTGGAACTCTTCTAATCGCCGTACAACCCATTCGCTATCTCAACCCTCACGCCGTAGGGTTCTGGCGATGCAATCTTTCTTACTTTCATAACTTGATCATGGTTCCCTCATCTCTGGGCAGAGGCGCCTTTCGGATCCTTCTCTACCTCCCTGAGTTTTAGAACAATAATCTGAACTCATTCAAGACGAGAGGGATTTTCTTTCTTCGCACCGCCTGCAAGCGTGGAAGCTTTATGATGTGATTCCATTAGCATAGAAGAGAATGATTCTTGACATTCTTGGGAATCAACTTGAGTTGGACAAATGTTAGGCACTTTTTCATAGAATTGGATCAAGGTTCTATGAACAAGAACTCACCAAAACTAGCACCAAATCCAAACTCACATGGAAGTTCCTCATATTGTCAAATTGAACCAACAAAAAGAGGTAAAACTAAAAAGCACCGAATAGAATTGAATAAGAACACATTTGAACCGAACAAAATGAAGTAAAAGGCAACCAAACTATAAAGGAAAGCTGGAAAATGAAAGGTACCGAACCAAAACACAAGAAAAACAAGAACAGCTGCTGGAAAAACCAAAGAACCGAACCAAAAACTAAAGAAAACAAGACAACATGAACAATTGAAAGAGAAGAAAGGAAGGAGAAGAGAGTGCTCATGAAGATGGAAGAATGGTTGGATGATCACGCCACTAGAAGTATGGATGCTCCTAGATGAGTGTGCAAGCCGCCACTTGAGGAAACCATGATCCTTCAAGATAAGACTAGAGAAGAAGGCTCAAAAGCTCTCAAATGCTCACTCCAATTTTGAGTATAGTTTCTTTAGATAAATTCAAATCTGAATTTTACAAAGAGAGCACCTCTATTTATAGCCTAAGGTGCTGAAATGTAAGCAACACAAATTCAAAAATTCCCTCCTAAGAATCATCTAGAATCGGCACCAAAACCCAAGCATGAGGAAGGTGTGACTCCTTCCTTCACTTTGGCACCTCCTATTCTACTTCTACACCTATCTACTAACACCCCCCCCCCCCCTAAAGCTCCTAACTAAAGACTAAAAGATGCTATAACAAAAGAGGTTTCTAATGTTTCCCTCTAAGCACCTTCAACTAAAGAAATTACAAAAAGAGAAAATAAATGTCCCCTAGCTCCTAAAGCTTTGAACATGCTTCTTGTAAGCCTTTGAGGTGGGCTTTGACCTCCATGGGCGTCCTCCATTTGTGCCTCTACCTCTTCTTGATCTTGTTGATTGGCCTCCATGTTCTCTTGAGCTTGATCTCCATCACTTTATCTGGTCTTACTGGGTCAATATTGATGTTTCGCTTAAAGGGGGAAAGGCGTTTTCCATCAACCTTCCCTTCCCGCCGTTTAAGGTCACGAACACCTCTGATCTTTCAGTTTATCTTGCCTGAACTCACTCTGGGGTGAGAAGGACTTTCTCTAGTGCCTCAGCTTGCCCAGGGTATACACCTCCTCCCCCCTGGATGCACTGAGGACCTTTAACCTGTTCTCGCCTGCACTCACTCAAAGGCAAGGAGGACTTCTTCTGTTCTCGCCTGCACTCGCTTAAGGCGAGGAGGACTTCTTCTGTTCTCACCTGCACTCGCTTAAGGCGAGGAGGACTTCTTCTGTTCTTGCCTGCACTCGCTCAATGGCGAGGAGGACTTCCTCTGTTCTTGCCTGCACTTGCTCAATGGCGAGGAGGACTTCCTCTGTTCTTGCCTGCACTCGCTCAGAGGCGAGGAGGACTTCTTCTGTTCTCGCCTGCACTCGCTCAAGGCGAGGAGGACTTCTTCTGTTCTTGCCTGCACTCGCTCAATGGCGAGGAGGACTTCCTTTGTTCTTGCTTGCACTCGCTCAAAGGCGAGGAGGACTTCCTCTGTTGCCTCAAGACGCACGAGAGCGTTGAGGTCTTTAATCATCACTGGTGCCTCCGATCGCCGAAAGACGATGAGGTCTTTTAAACTGTTTAACTGTTGCCACCGATCGCCGAAAAACGATGGGAACTTTAAAACTTTTAACTGATGCCGCCAATCGCCGAAAAACGATGGGGACTTTAAAACTTTTAACTGATGCCGCCAATCGCCGAAAAACGATGGGGACTTTAAAACTTTTAACTAGATACCGCCAATCGCCGAAAAGCGATGGGGACTTTAAAACCTTTAACTGATGCCACCAATCGACGAAAAACGATGGGGACTTTAAAACTTTTAACTAGAAAGCATGCAATCTTAGAAACTTTAAACTTGAAAACTCTTCTTTATTGGGTGGCCTCGTTAAAAACCCTCCTTTGGGAAAAAAGAGTGCCCCCTTGAACTGTTTTAACAGAAAGCATGTAAATCTCTTCATGTTCGTCTTTACTTACAAGGCTTTAACTGTAATATAATTTGAGATGCGTGGCGTTCCAAGTGCGAGGAATCGCCCCTCCTTCTAACGTCTCTAAGCGGTAGGCACCGTTCCCGAGCACCTCGGTTATTCTGAACGGTCCCGTCTACTTAGGTGATAACTTGTTCTCCATCTCGTATTGATGGGCCTTCCTCATCACCAGGTCGCCCTCTCTGAACCGCCTCGGCATTACCTTACAGTTATACCTTCGCTCAATCCTCCTCTTCACTGCTTCGGCCTTCACTCTCGCCTCCTCCCTGACCTCATCCAGTAAATCCAGATTCATTCTTCTTTCTTCGTTCGAGTCTTCCGCCACAAAGTTTTGGAATCTCGACGAGCTTTCCTGGATTTCGACTGGAATCATCCCATCACACCCATAAACCAGGCTAAACGGGGTCTCGTGGGTTCCTGACTGTTTAGTGGTATGGTACGCCCAAACTATGCGGGGTACCTCTTCAGCCCACGATCCCTTAGCTTTCTCTAGTCTTCTCTTTAAACCTCTCAGCAACACTCGATTGGCAGACTCCACTTGGCATTCGTCTGTGGGTGCTCAACGGATGCAAACACCTGTTGTATTCCCACCTCTTCGCACAGCTTCTTCAACAGGTGACTTGCAAACTGAGTCCCATTGTCCGACACCAGGCGTTTAGGCACACCAAACCGGCACACGAGGTTCTTCCATACAAAGCCTTCAATCTTATGTGCGGTGATCTGGGCTACTGGCTCCGCTTCGATCCACTTGGTGAAGTATTCAATCGCCACTACCAAGTACTTCATCTGCCTGACCGCCAATGGGAAGGGTCCCAAAATGTCAATTCCCCAAGTGTGAAATGGCCAGGGGCTATAAATTGACTTCAGCTCTTCTGGGGTGCCTTGTGCCAATCGGCGTGCTGCTGACATTGCTTGCAACATTGAGCATACTTCTTGCAGTCCTCCCTCATCGTTGGCCAGTAATAACCTGCACGGAGAGCTCTTGCAGCCAGAGCTCGACCCCCGATGTGACTCCCACATATACCTTCATGGAGCTCGACCATAATTCTTGTACATTTTTCTCCGTGCACACATTCTAGGAGTGGGTGCGTAAACCCAAACCTGTACAGCTCGCCGTCGATCAAGGTGAACTTGCTAGAGTTCTTCTTTATCTTCCTAGCCTCCGTCGGATCCAGCGGGAGAACGCCATCTGCCAAGCAGCGCTGGTATTGCGTTATCCATGTGTCTGGCCTATGCGTAGCGCAGACCTGCGCCACGTTCACCCTCTCCCCTTGACATGCTCTTATTCTTGGCGTTCTCAAGGTCCCATGGGTTAAGGACCTGTGACTTCTCGCCCCTCTCCCCGTCGACTTACTAATCTGAAGAACCTGGTGATCTGCTACAAACGCCCTAGGCGTCTTCAGAGTTTCTTGAATAACGGTCCTCTGCCTACCCCCCTTGCCTGAGCTGGCGAGCTTGGCTAGCAGGTCAGCTCAGACATTTTGCCCCCTGGGTACATGCACCACATCGAACGAGGCAAAGGAACCCTTCAACTCCTGCACATACTTCAGGTAAGCCGCCATTTGTGGATCCTTGGCCTGGAACTCGCCTGTTACTTGTCCCGTGATCAACAACGAGTCACTCTTGGCCACCAACACCTTAGCTCCCATCTCCTTAGCCAACAAGATACCTGCAATCAACGCCTCAAATTCTGCTTGATTGTTGCTAGCTTTAAAGGCAAACCTCAGGGACTGTTCTATCAGCACGTCGTTGGGCCTTTCTAGAATGACTCCAGCACCGCTGCCCTGCTGGTTAGACGATCCGTCCACCGAAAGTACCCAACAAAAATCGTCCCCCTCAACTCGTGCTGCTTCTGACGAGAGCTCGACCACAAAATCAGCGAAAATCTACCCCTTGATCGGTCCTCGGGGTTCGTATTTGATGTCGAACTCCGACAGCTCCACCACCCACTTCACCATCCTCCCAGCTACATCAGGCTTTTTTAAGACTTTCTCGATAGGCAAGTCGGTCATCACCAGCACCGTAAAGCTTTGAAAATAGTGGTGCAACCTCCTCGCCGAGAATACAACTGCCAGGGCAGCTTTCTCCAAGGCCTGATACCTTACTTCTGGGCCTTGTAACACCTTGCTAACGAAGTAGATAGGTTTCTGAGTCTGATCCTGAGCGAGCACCGCACTCACCGCCCTCTCAGTTACAATAAAATACAACCTGAGAGGGGTTCCTACCAAAGGCTTGCATAAAACTGGCGGGCTCGCCAGGTACTCTTTAAGCTTTACGAAAGCTTCTTCGCATTCCTTCGACCAGGCAAACCTATTGTTTCGCCTTAAGCATTGGAAATACGGATGGCCTTTCTCTCCACTAGCTGACACGAAACGAGATAGGGCGGCCATCCGACCTGTAAGCTGCTGCACCTCCTTTACGGTAGCCGGGCTTCTCATCGCCAAGATGGCAGCACACTTATCAGGATTTGCTTCAATTCCCCTTTCAGTCTAGAGGAAACCCAAGAACTTCCCTGCCTCTACGCCAAAAATGCACTTCTCGGGGTTTAGCTTTAATTTGTACTTGGCGATCGTGGTAAATAGCTCCTCCAGATCTGAGATGTGCTTGCCTTTTTCTAGCGAGGTTACGACCATATCATCTACGTACGCCTGCACATTCCTTCCCAGCATCGGTGCAAGTACTTTGTCCGTCAACCTTTGGTACGTAGCCCCTGCATTTTTCAGCCCGAAGGGCATCACTTTGTAGCAGTAGCACGATCTCTCAGTCATGAAGGCGGTCTTCTCTTCATCCATAGGATGCATCTTGATCTGGTTGTACCCAAAGAAGGCATCGAGGAAGCTCAACAACTTGCACCCTGCTGCACTGTCGACCAGGGCGTCTATACTTGGCAAAGGGTATGAATCCTTTGGGCAAGCCTTGTTTAGATCCGTGAAGTCGACGCACATGCGCCACTTCCAGTTAGTCTTCCTCACCAGCACGACATTGGCCAACCATTCAGGGTACTGGACTTCCCTGATATGACCCGCGGCGAGGAGCTTCTGCGTTTCGTCCCTAATCGCCTGTCTTCTCTCCTCATTAAACTTTCTTCTTCTCTGTCGCACTGGTCTGACCTGTGTGTCCATTGCTAGGTGGTGACACAAGAAATCGGGGTCGATTCCCGGCATGTCTGAAGCAGACCATGCAAAAGCATCCAGATGCCTTTCTATCACCTTGGCGATCTGGTCTTGCATCTCACCTTCCAAAGATCTTCCCAACTTGAAGACCTTGCCCCTGATCTCCCTCTCAAGCCACTCCTCGACGGGTTTGGGCCTTGTTTCACTGGCGATCACCGCCCTGGCGATTCCCGACTCCCTAGCCTCTTCTGGGCAGTTTCTTGCTTCTTCCTCCCGACCGGCATTTTCTCCCCCTGCTTCAGCGTCCACCATGACGACATCGCCTCTGGCGGTCACTTCCATCGCCGCGTCGACAACTCGCCTCTCTACTGTCCCAGGCTCCACACCGGGAGGTGGTGTCGTGGTGACGTAGCTCACCGACCTCTTGGTCTTGAGGCTTTTTTCGTAACACTTCTTTGCCTCCTTCTGGTCAGACCTTATGGTGATCACCACCCCTTCCATTGACGGCAATTTAACCTTCATGTGCCTGGTTGAGGGCACAACTCCTATTCTGTTGAGGGTCGGTCTTCCCAACAGAATGTTATACGCCGAGGGGGCATTCAGAACGAGGTACTTGATCTTCTCCGTCCTCGAGGCCGCCTCGTCTGTGAACATGGTTCTCAACTCAATGTACCCCCTGACCTCCACCTGGTCGCCAGCGAACCCATACAAGCATCCTCCGTAGGGCCTTAACTGGTCAAGGGGTAATTGCAGCTTGGTGAAAGTCGGCCAGAACATGACATCTGCCGAGCTTCCTTGATCCACCAGTACCCGGTGGACCTTCCTTCCCGACGTGACTAGCGAGACAACTATGGGATCGTTGTCATGAGGCACAACGTCCCTGAGATCCTCCTTTGTGAACGTAATGTCTACATCTGGCGAGTGATCTTCGAACACATCTACTGCCATCACAGACCTTGCATATTTCTTCCTCTGTGATGCAGTACATCCACCACCTGAGAAACCTCCAGCGATGGTGTGGATCTCGCCGTGAGTGGGCATCTCATGCTGCTGGCCCTCTGCTCGTCGGCTCAGAGCTCGACGCTTGCCCCGTTCTCTTGTCCAGCAGGTAGTCATTCAAGAAGCTGCTCTTGACCAAATCGTCGAGTTGGTAACCCAGGGCCAAACACGAATCAAGGGAGTGACCAAAACTTTGGTGGAATTCACACCATGCGTTCGGTTTTGGTCCTAACACCTTGTCTGAGACTTTCTCAGGCGCTTTAAGCCTGGCAGCTATGTTGGGAATGGCGATCAGGTCCGCCAATCCCATGACGAACTTGTACCTCGGGGGGCGATTGAACTCCCTAGGGCGCCCTGGACCCCTCCCCTTGTTTTTCTTTGGATCGTAAGGATGGCGAGTCCTTTGATCCTTTTTGGCCGCCGCTGTCTCCAGCACCCTCTGCGGTTGGATTCTAGTTTGGGCCCGTGGCCTAGCAGGAGCCACGTTCCCTCTCTTTTCTGCAACCTCGCTCTCGTCGGCGATGTGGGCCACATCAAGTTGCCAAACTTCAGCAAACGTGGCGGGGTGGCCCCTAATCAACGCCTCGCTGAAAGGTCCAGGCAACACGCCCTTTTTGAAGGCGTATACCGACATCTCCTCGTCCTTGGCAGGCGAGCGGACCGTCTGTGCTCCGAAACGATTCAGATAGTCCCTGAGGGACTCTCCCTGATACTGCCTTACGTCGAACAAGTCGTAAGACACCCTAGGTGGCGCCTTGTTCACGATGTACTGGTCGACGAAAAGCTTTGAGAACTGCTGGAAGCTGGTTATGTGACCTGTAGGCAGGCTAACGAACCATTCCAGCGCTGTTCCCTGGATTGTGCTCATAAACATCTTGCAATAAACTGCGTCTGAGCCATCTGACAGCATCATCTGCGTGTGGAACGCAGTGAGATGTGCTTCAGGATCTTCCACGCCGGTGAAAGAAGCTTTCACGGCTACCACGCTCGCAGGGATCGCCGTGTCCGTGATCGCCTGAGCAAACGGCATCGGAAAGACGCGTGGCGGCGATGACGGTGTAATTTCTTCATCAGTTGCACGTCCTCTCTGCTCGTGAAGAGCTTGACGCAGCTCCTCAGTGACCTTGCTGAGTTCCTCGTTCCTGGCCTGAGAGGTGACCAGGTCTTCGTGCATCTTCGCCAGCTGGACGCGCGACGCCTCCACATTCTCTTGCAACGCGCGCATGATCTCCATCATTTGCGCCATGGTTATGGCGCCTTCCTCAACAGTCGGCACAACGGGACTTGGACGCGAGGTTCTCATCTTTCTCACGAAATACCAGCAGATCAAACTCCAACGACCAGAACCTTCTCCAGCGGAACGATCGATCCAGCAATCAATCGGTCAAAACCTCCACAGAAACTCGCAATCTCAACACGTAACTCCTGCTTTTCTGCTAAAATTCCCGATTCACCGATCGAAGATTCAAAAGAACGGTAGAAACTTCGATTTACCGATTGAAACTCGCACAAACGGTAAGAAACTTCAATTCACCAATCGAAAACTCAAACAAACGGTGAAAAGCTTCGAAAATGGTTGCACCAGCACACAACCACACATGAACTACAGAAACCTCAAGAAACTCACGCTGTGGACGGGAAACACGTTTTACACGACCCACGGTGGGCGCCTGATGATCCTGTCGGTTGACCTGAGTGCAAGAGTCTTGACACGTCCAAGGTCTCTCCTCTTGATCAGCTTCGCACAACGTTAGCCTTTGCTCCTCACGCCCTAATTCCTCGCAAGAACCTGAAGAAAACAAAGTGGCGCCGCTGCGGCCGATCGCGCTCCGACGCTCAAGTCAGTGACGGAATCACCAAAAACTCTAAGAGAATATCTCAACTCAAGGAACCGTGCGCAGTGAATCTCAGTGTACTAGAAAGTATTCTGAAAGCGTACCTCACAGACTTCCCGATGTACTTCCCTTCTGTCAACCATGTGTCCTGTTTCAACACGCCCATATTATCGCTTGCTGCCACGTCATCACTCCCGATTACTTGATCGGTACAATAATATTTCGGAAGTAGTGATTGATTCTATTGATAATATCAAAAAACTTGAGGTCAAAACATTAACGTTGTTTGTGGGGATTAAAAACTCATTTCACATCGCTTAAAAGTCGAAGTCAATGACAATTTATATATTTTTTACTTCTTTAACCATTTGAGATGTCTTTTAAGACAAAATCGTTACAAAATTTTAAACTTTAAAACAAACAATACATCGAATGTGATGATTTTGTTATCTTTGTTGGGTTCAATAGTGTCAAAGTTCAAGAGGGGGGTGAATTGACCTTTAAAAATTTTCGCACAGAATCTGATATTGTCACAGTACACAGAAAATAAATCGATTTATTTACCAATGACCAGATTTATTTTTATACTGTTTATGTATTTTAAGGTCTTTATCTCAGTTGAATAATCTTTGATTTTAAGATTGAATTAGATGATTTGCACCAAATTGATTTTTGCGGAATTAAAACAGTGAGCTTCAGCAATTAATCACAACCTTTGAATGCAAAGCTAATGTTTGAATTTTCCAAAACACTTAACAGATTGTATTAACCTTCACAGAGTACGAAATTCACTAATGTTTCACCACATATGAATTTAGGCAGAAGTTCTTTAGAAAAACAAGAACAATATATACGTGCCCAAAAAGAACAGATTCAATTACAATTTAACAGATTTATTTCTTGATAGTTTAGTTTATTTAGCAGTTATTGAGTGCAGGGATTATGAGAGAATGAACACAAAGCGGTTATTCTGGTTCACTAAAACACAATTCAAACAATTTCAAAACACCACTGTTCTTGAACCCTACAAGAACATGACAAACCTTGCTGAAAAACACTATTCCAGCACACACAACTCTTCAAGAAACCTTATCAAGAAGAGTTTACAACCACACTTTTACAAGGAATGAAATATAAAACGAATACACTTGATAGAGGATGCAGAAATCTGCCTTAGACCAGTAGAACAGATTGCTCACACAGTAGCAACACCTCTAACCAAGCATTAGAGCCAACCAAGAACAAGCACACTTTGTGATTTGTAAAAACTTTCAAGAACACATGCTAATTCTCTTTAAATCCTTAATTCTCTGTTGTAAAACTTGTTTTCTCAATTGTATGATTCACTTTTGAATGTAGGAACAAGTTTTCTTTTTATAGAAAAACAAATGATTACAGATTTTCAAAAAACAGTTAAAGCTGTTATAAAAAGAACATATTGAAAATAAAATGAACAGATTTATTTTCAAAAGCAGTTAGAGAATCTGTTATGTGAAGGAGACTCAGTGAAACACTCTGGTGCAAGGACAAAACGAAAAAACCTTTTAAGGTAAACATGGCACCAGACTAAAAGGAATTCATTCATTTACAGATGAACAAATTTATTTTTCAAAACGATAACAGAAAAAAACTTATCTATTGAAACACAGTCGTTTTGAGAGAGTGAAGACTTAATCAAAATACTTTATGCACAAAACCTGATTTTCAAAGGCCTTAGTCAATGCATCAGTTTAAAAAAGAATCTATTCATTTAGAAAAGAACAAATTTATTTTTTAAGCAGTAAGGATGCTTTTGCAAAACATGTGAAAAACAGTTTAAGAAAACTTGTGCTTGCTCTTATCACATGGTTAGGGGTTAAGAGGTGAGTTACCTAGCAAAAAGCCCACTCTAAACAACCTCTAAACTATACCTAAGACATTCTTAAAGCAAATATAAATACAAATGAAATTGACACAAATGGCTTCATCAAACACATGTCTTGAAGGGGCAGCAACCATCTTCAACAATCTCCCCCTGTTTGATGGAGAGAAATCCCCATAGCTCTGTTGCTTTAAGAACCTGCACTGCACCAAATACCAAACCATAAAATTGAAACATTGCATAACATATGAATCAATTTTAAGGTGCAGAATGTAACTTCCTTTTTCATCTAGCTTCACCTAGCATGGTGAGCTATTTTTCTCCCCCTTTGGATTCATTAAACAACATTTAAGCATAGAGAAAGATAAAATAGAAACACAACCATAACAGTCTAGAAAACAAATACAAATTGTTCAACATTACAGAAATATAAACCGATAAATGGAAAGCAAGATACTTCTAATCTTTGTAATATAACTCTCCAAGCTGCAACTGAGCTCCTTCAATTTGATCATCAATGTGCTGAAACCTTGCTTGAGTTGTCTCAAAATATGCTCTTTGTTCTGCTGTCATGGCATCAAGGCGATACAGAACTTGCCTTTCAAACATGGATAAGGGTTCACCTCTGTACTCTAGGGTTTGATAGGCAACAATAGCATTCTGATGAGTTGCAGCAGCTTCTTCATGCACTGATTGGGGAGCAGGTGAATCTCCTCTGATTTCTATAGATGGAGAGCTTATCCTTTGACTTCTAGCATGATCAGTAGATGGCTCTTGCCCGTAGGAGTGATGGATAACATAGCATAAGTGTTCTGCAACTTGAACCGTGTTCCATGTGAACAACCTCATTTCCATCTTCATTGTTGAGGTTTGAGGCTCCATGTTCTTCTTGAGGGTTCTTGCCTTTGAGAATCACCCAACTGTCCTCCACTTTATGAAACCCCATTTTTGTGAGAGTTGAGTTATCAATCTCACTCACAACTTTGATGGTTTCATTTCGCTAATTAGAAGTGTCAATGCCAAAGTAGTCAATCAATTTTGAAACAAGTATAGCATAAGGAAAGCGATAATCAGTTAATCTTTTGGATTTCAGCATATGCTCATTGATTATATACATCCAGTTAACCTTGATCAGATTCATGATGCAGTATAAAAGGATTAAATTCTCTTCATGTAGAACAACATGATTTGTACCTCTAGGGATGAGCTGACATGCTATTATGTAGGCAACAAGTTGTGGTGTTAGGTTCAGATTACCTGCATGGAATCTGATTATACTCTGGGCAGGGTTCCTCATACAACTTCTGTAATACTGAATTTTGTTGAACTCCTGAATCCCCTTGTGTTCCCTTTTCCAACCTTTGGACCAGAGTATTTGATTCCAACCACTGAATTCCAGACTTCACTAGTGACCTTCATTTTGATCCCTTTCACATAGGATACAATGTTCTTTCCATCCAGAGTTAGATTTGTGTAAAACACCTTAACTAAGTGAGGGTATACATTACCAGTTAATTCCAGTAGCTTTTTTAGTTTATGGTGCTTCAGTGCAAACCTTGTTTCAGCCAATTTTTCAGATTTCAGCCAGTTGAAATCCAACACCTTGGGTATGTTAATCTGTTTTCTTCTTATCTCGTGAATGTAGGCATTGATACCCTTTTCATCTCCAGCGAGCCAGCTTTCTAGAACCCCTTGAAAGGTGATTTGCCTGTCCTGGTTTTTCTTTTTCTATCTTGAAGAGGAAGCCATGGTTGAACCAAAAATTTTCTTGTGATTTAAATGGTGAGCAACGAATATGGGCAGCCAATGGGGTTAGCAATTTCACACAGATTTATATTGAGAAATGAATAGGTTGATAGAGCAGTTAAGAGCAGATATGCACAAGGTTTTTATTCTCTGAAAATGTGCAGAGAATCTTTGAAAATATGCAACAAATATTTGGGGTCACGATGCACACATATCACACCTTCATTGAGCAACCAATGCATCAAATCGGTTACATAACCATGACCAAAACCGTCAAAGGTACAGTGGTTAATACCCACTAAGTCAGTCAATTAGTCAAAGTTCACTTTCTCTTTCCTAGTTATCAAAGCATATCAGTACCAAAAATAAAAACATTTAATTACGAATAAACAAATTTAATTTTTCACTACGAGGCACAATTAACATTTATAATTCCCAATTCATTGAGCAGAAAATTAAACCTATCTTTAGCCAATGGTTTTGTAAACAAATCTGCAAGCTGTAAATCTGTACCAATGAACTTAATCTCACATGTTCCATTTGATATGTGTTCCCTTAGGAAATGATGCCTAATTTCAATGTGTTTGGTTCTTGAATGCATGACAAGATTTTTGGTTAAGTTGATGGCACTTGTGTTATCACACAACAAAGGTATATGGTTAAGTAAGATACCAAAGTCATTCAATTGCTGTCTTAGCCATATGGTTTGAGCACAGCAACTCCCTGCTGCAATGTACTCTGCTTCAGAAGTGGAGAGAGCAACACATGCCTATTTTTTGCATTGCCATGAGATCAAGCTTGATCCAAGCAAGTGACAGGTACCACTGGTGCTCTTCCTATCAATTTTGCAACCTGTAAAGTCTGAATCAGAATAGCCAGTCAAACTCAATGAAATGTTACTTGGATACCACAAACCAACTTCTTTAGTTCCCTGCAAATATTTCAGAATCCTTTTGGCAGCATTGAAGTGTGATTCTTTAGGAGCAGAATGAAACCGAGCACACATGCACACTGCAAACATTATGCCAAGCCTGCTGGCAGTGAGATACAGTAGAGATCCTATGATTCCTCTGTATTTAGTTTCATCAACAGGAATTCCAACTTCATCATGATCCAAGTGACAGCTAGTTGAGAAGGGTGTGCTGATTGGTTTGCACTTGTCCATTTCAAATTTTCTCAGCAGATCCTTGCAATACTTGGCTTGATTCAAGAAAATGCCATCCTTGAGGTGTTTGACCTGCAAGCCTAGAAAATAGTTCAACTCACCCATCATTGACATTTCAAACTCACTCTTCATGATTTCCACAAAAGTTTCACACAATTCTCCATTGTTTGATCCAAAAATGATGTCATCCACATATACTTGTACTAGAATTGTGTCATCTCCTTTCTTCTTAATGAACAAGGTCTTATCTGATGTGCCTCTGTCATAGCCTTGTGAGGTGAGGAAATCACTTAGCCTCTCATACCATTGCCTAAGAGCTTGCTTGAGCCCATATAGAGCCTTTTTTTAGTTTGAACACGTGTCCTGGATGTTGATAGTCTTCAAAACCTAGTGGTTGTGAAACAAATACCTCTTCATTTATATAACCATTTAAGAAGGCACTCTTCACCTCCATTTGGAATAGCTTGAACCCTTTGATGCAGGAGAAGGCAAGTAACAATCTAACAGCTTCTAGCCGAGCCATTGGTGCATATGTCTCATCATAGTCTATTCCTTCTTCTTGATTATACCCTTTAGCCACTAGTCTAGCCTTATTTCCTGTAATCACCCCATGCTCATCCATCTTGTTTCTGAATACCCATTTTGTTCCAATGATATTCATTTCAGGTATTCTAGGAACAAGAGTCCATACCTCATTTAGAGCAAATTGATTCAGTTCCTCTTGCATGGCCAGAATCTAGTTACTGTCCTTGAGGGCTTCATTCAGATTTTTGGGTTCCACTTGAGATACAAAGGCCATTGTTTCACAGAAGTTATTTAGGGCTTTCCTAGTTGATACTTCCTTCTCAATGTTCCCAATGACATTATCAAGGGTTAGGTCTCTTGGGGTTTTCCATTCTTTTGGCAAACCTGCAGACACAATAGGTTCTTGCATAACATGTGAGTCAGCAGTATCAATATGAATCGATTCATTTTGATTTAAAACAGATTTAAATTCATCATAGTCAAAGTCATCTGCAGCAGTTTTAGATATGCTATGATCAGCTTCATTAAATACAGCATGCATTGATTCTTCTACTATGAGCAATCTTTTATTGAAGACTCTATATGCATGACCATTCAAAGCATAACCAATGTGCACACCTTCATCAGATTTAGCATTAAACTTACCTAAATTCTCTTTGCCATTATTCAATACAAAGCATTTACACCCAAACACTCTAAGGTGACTTACACTAGGTTTCCTGCCCTTATACAATTCATATGGAGTTTTCTTAAGAATGGGTCTAATTAAGGTTCTGTTTAACACATAAGCTGCAGTATAGACTGCATCTGCCCAAAAATACTTAGGAAGCTTAGATTCATTTAACATAGTTCTAGCTAGTTCCTCTAATGATCTGTTTTTTCTTTCAACTACACCGTTTTGTTGGGGAGTCCTAAGGGCTGAAAAGCTATGTGATATCCTATGTTTCTCACAGAACCTCTCAAATCTAGCATTCTGAAACCCTCCCCCATGATCACTTCGAATTGATTTTATGCAGCAACCATTTTCATTATGTAAAACCTTTGCTAATTTCTTAAAGGCATTGTAAGCATCATTTTTATGTGCAAGAAACAAAGTCCATGTAAATCTAGAGTATTCATCCACAACAACTAAAGCATACAAATTTCCAGCCAAGCTAGCAACTCTAGAGGGTCCAAAGAAGTCCATATGCAATACATCCAATGGATTTTTTTGTAGAAACAATGTCTTTTGAATTGAAAGAGGATCTGATTTGTTTACCTTTCACACAAGAATCACAGAGCCTGTTATCCTGAAATTTAATGTTAGGTAAACTAGAAACAAGATCTTTATATTTCAATTTATTTAAGTGATTAGTGTATATGTGAGCTAACCTCCTGTGCCACAGCCAAGACTCATCACTTCTAGACAGTAAACACTCATTTGAAGAGTTAGTTTCCATGATATCCAAGAGGTATAGGTTATTCACTCTCTTATCAGTAAACAACACCTTACCAGAGGAGTCACTTGAGATTGTGCAGCCCTTTGACTTGAAGTTCACCTTGTATCCTTTGTCACAAAGTTGACTGATACTGAGAAGGCTATGTTTGAGTCCTTCTACATAAATCACATTCTCAATAGTGGTTGAATTCCCTGTTCCAACCGTGCCTCTGCCCAGAATTCTTCCTCGGTTATTATCACCATAGGTTACATGTCCCTCTGCCTTGAGCTTCAAGCTAGTGAATTTTGTAAGATCTACAGTCATATGTTTGGAACAGCCACTGTCCAAGTACCATTGATTTCTCTTGCTGCCTTTCTGCAAAATGGAGCAAAGATGATACAAATGGTACCCTTTTCAGTATAGGGTCCAACACAAATTAAAATGTTCCCTTTGGTAGCCATTTTGCTAAGTTCTTAGGAACAAGATGCCTTCTAGCAATGCATGACCTAGAGGTATGACTAGATTTCATGCAGTAAAAGTAGGTTACGTGAGATTCCTTTTTGCCACTATTAAAAGCTGAAAAACTTGATTTTGCTGGAACAAAAAAACTTGAAAGCTTTTTGACATTGGTTACATTTCCAGGGTTATAACCAATACCATTCTTGTTGAAAACAACATTTTGTGAACCAAGGAGAGACTCAAGATTCTCTCTTCCCTTGGTGAAATTGGAAAGGGTTTTTAGCAAATACTCCACTTGTTTTTCCAATTTTTTGCAGTTTTCACAGGTTTTAATAGAGGCATGCAAGCATGTTAGTTCAAGGGTTACTAAATCTGTTTTAGCCTTATGTAGTTCTTCCTCAAGTGTTTTTACTTTAGGTGCAAGAACATTATTTACCTTTTGCAACTTACTACATATTACAGCTAGCCTATTTGCTTCATCATGTGTTTCTTTGAAAGCAGCAAGCAATTGATCATATTTATCAGATTCCATAGAGAATTCACTTACTGAATCAGAGATTGACCCTTCATCTTTCACCATGAAGCACAAATTGTTTTCCTCACTCTCAGTTGAATAGTTGCTGGTTGAAGATACTTCATTCTCTTCCCACGAAATGTAAGCTCTTCTCCCCTTGCTCCTTTCAACCTTCTTGCTGGCAGATTTGTCCTTTGATTGATTGTTTGGACAATCCATTTTGATGTGCCCTGTTTTGCCACAGCCAAAGCAAGTGTAGTTAGAGGAATTTGATTCATTAGGTTTAGGATTCCTTCTTTTCTGTTGGTTCCTATCTCTGCTTTTCTTCTTCAGGAATCTGCTGAACCTCTTTGTAAGTAGGCTGATTGTTTCATCATGTTTAACATCTTCTTTTTCCCCATTGATCTCACTCTGTTCACTTGCTTTCAGTGCAAGTCCCTTGGGTTTTCTTTCCACTGTTTCCTGGTCTTTGAGTCTCTTGAGCTCCAGTTCATGCTCCATTAATTTCCCAAAGAGTGCAGCAGTTGACAGCTTTGACAGATCACGACTTTCTGATATGGCAGTAACCTTGGGTTGCCAGCTTCTGTCAAGACACTTCAACACTTTTATGTTGAGTTCCTCTCTGTCAAATTCCTTTCCCAAACCAGTAAGGTGATTCACAATATGAGTGAACCTTTTCTGCACATCAGCAATGCTCTCCTCGGGTTGCATTCTAAACAATTCATATTCTTGTATGAGAGAATGTTTTCTTGATCTCTTCACATCTTCAGTACCCTCATGAATGACTTCCAAGACCTCCCACATCTCCTTAGCTGAACTGCATTGGGATATCCTGAAGAACTCATCCATTGTTAATGAGGAGGTTATGATGTTCTTGGCCACAAGATCATATTGAGCCTTCTTCCTTTCAATCTCATTCCATTCAGATCTTGGCTTTACCACTTCTTCATCCTTGACAACCTGCATTGGCACATAGGGTCCATGGACCACAACCTCCCAAATTAACGCATCAATAGATTCCATGAAATTTTTCATTCTAATTTTCCAAAAAGCATAATTCATTCCATTGAACATAAGTGATCTATTGACAGAAGATCCCTCAGCAAAAAGCACTTTACACTCAGACATTATTGCAAACAAACTTGATTAAAATACAAGTCCTAGCTCTTGATACCAATTGGTGGGTTCAATAGTGTCAAAGTTCAAGATGGGGGTGAATTGACCTTTTAAAAGTTTTGCACAAAATCAGATATTGTCACAGTACTCAGAAAATAAATCGATTTATTTACCAATGAACATATTTATTTTTATACTGTTTATGTATTTTAAGTTGTTTATCTCAGTTGAATAATCTTTGATTTTAAGATTGAATTAGATGATTTGTAGGCAAAGTCCAAATTGATTTGCGGAATTAAAACAGTGAGCTTCAACAATTAATCACAACCTTTGAATGCAAAGCTAATGTTTGATTTTCCCAAAACACTTAACATATTGTATTAACCTTCACATAGTACGAAATTCACTGATGTTTCACCACATATGAATTTATGCAGAATTTCTTTAGAAAAACAAGAACAGTATATACATGCCCAGAAAGAACATATTCAATTACAATTGAACAAATTTATTTCTTGACAGTTTAGTTTATTTAGCAGTTATTGAGTGCGAGGATTATGAGAGAATGAACACAAAGCGATTATACTGGTTCACTCCAATGAGCTACATCCAGTCTTCACCTAATCCAAGGTGAAATTCACTAAAACACAATTCAAACAATTACAAAACACCATTGTTCTTGAACCCTACAAGAACATGACAAATCTTGCTGAAAAACACTATTCCAGCACACATAACTCTTCAAGAAACCCTATCAAGAAGAGTTTACAACTACACTTTTACAAGGAACGAAATATGAAACGAGTACACCTGATAGAGGATGCAGAAATCTGCCTTAGACCAGTAGAACAGATTGCTCACACAGTGGCAACACCTCTAACCAAGCCTTAGAGCCAACCAAAAACAAGCACACTTTATGATTTGTAAAAGCTTTCAAGAACACATGCTAATTCTCTGTAAATCCTTAATTCTCTGTTGTAAAACTTGTTTTCTCAATTGTATGATTCACTTTTGAACATAGGAACAAGTTTTCTTTTTATAGAAAAACAACTTATAACAGATTTTCAAAAAACAGTTAAAGCTGTTATAAAAAGAACATATTGAAAATAAAATGAACATATTTATTTTCAAAAGCAATTAGAGAATTTGTTATGTGAAGGAGACTCAGTGAAACACTCTGGTGCAAGGACAAAACGAAAAAACCTTTTAAGATAAACATGGCACCAGACTAAAAGGAATCCATTCATTTACAAATGAACAGATTTATTTTTCAAAACGATAACAGAAAAAAACATAACTATTGAAACACAGTCGTTTTGAGAGAGTGAAGACTTAGTCAAAATACTTGATGCACAAAACCTGATTTTTAAAGGCCTTAGTCCATGCATCAGTTTAATAAAGAATCTATTCATTTGGAAAAGAACAGATTTATTTTTTATGCAGTAAGGGTGTTTATGCAAAACATGTGAAAAACAGTTTCAGAAAACTTGTGCTTGCTCTTATCACATGGTCAGGGGTTAAGATGTGAGTTAGCTAGAAAAAAACCTACTCTAAACAACCTCGAAACTATACCTAAGACATTCTTAAAGCAAATGTAAATACAAATGAAATTTACACAAATGGCTTCATCAAACACATGTCTTGAAGGGGCAGCAACTATCTTGAACAATCTTAATCGATTTGGGTTTATGTGTTACTTCTTCTTCTTGATAGTAATTAATAAAAAAATATTGATAATTTTTAGTTTAATGTTTTAATTTTGTGTTATTATTTTGAAAATTTTCAATTTAGCCTCACTTTTCTTAAAATTTATTAAACTAAATATATTCTTTTCCATTAAATTGATGAAAAAATTATGATCACAATGAATATTTATATATAATTTTTTTCAGTGATAAGTTATTTGTACCGGTTCGATTTTGAAAACCCCTAATTAATATCATGAATAAGAGGCCTATTTGAAATCATAAAAAAAATTAGGGGACATATACGTATAAGGTCTTTGAATCTCATAAATTGGTTCATATTCATGGTATCATTTAACTAACCATAAAAAATGAATTTTAGACCTAATGAATAAGCACGCTTTTGATAAATAAATGCTAAGAACAAACTAAATTATTGTTGGTTTCAACACAAGAGTAAAAGTTTCATCACATCATTCTCTAACCATTTAAGACTAATAATCTAAAACCTTCCATCACCAACGAGAATTCTGCTATAAAATAACCCTTAGAATGAATAGTATATTAATATTAAGAGGTCATTGTACTAAATCTCACGCCTTATTTTTAATAAGAGTATTGTCTTCATCTTGCATAGCAAATTTGTTTTGGTGAGTTGTGTTTAAGGATTTGGTTCGAGATAATGTTAAAAAAAAAGGTAATTGTTACTACATGATGCAAAAAAGACGGGGCACATAGAAACATGACATGAAGTATGAGAAATGAAAAAAAGTACTTATATTTTGACACCTCTATTTGTGTTACTGCATAATACAACCGTCTGACATGGCAGTTTTAATATTAAACAAATAGTTTGTTGAAATGGAAAAATTGAAAAAAATTTGCATTTGAAGGGTGCGTTTCTGGAATGAATAACGTTTAAAATGTGCGTTTAAAAGGTAGGATTCAAAAGGAAGAACATTTTGTTTGAGGGTTGTGGATTGGGAAGGGAGACCGTTTGCGTTTGAGGGTTGTTGGTTGAGAACGAAGATGTGCGATTTTGTGTTGTGTGCGCCGTTCAACGAAAGCAGCAGTGGGATTTGGTAGGATTAGGGTTTTCGATTGGGGCGTTTTCGATTGTGGCAGGTTTGAAGGGAGAAGGAAGCATAAGAGAAGTGTGTTGCCATCTTGAGGTGTTTAGGGTTTTCGTTTAAGAGTGCGATTTCGATTGAGGTATGTATTTTGCTTTGTTTGGTACGGGGTTATTTGTTTGATTGTTTTGCTATTGCTTTGCTTTCTGTTTTTTAGCGTTGAGTGTAATGTAATTTTGTTTGTTTGTTTGGTGTGTGGTTTTTGAGTTTTGAAGTTTGAATGCATTTGAATTTCATTGTTTTATGCTTTGCGAATTTGGGACTGGTTTTTGAAGTTTTTATTTGTCCAAAAGGTTAGGGACTGAGTTATTGGTGATAGAATTCAATGTGAATGTTAATGTCCTGAATTAGTGACAATGACATGGGGAAGTGGTGACTCCTTTCTTTTTATGTGGTGACCTATGAAACAATTTTTGCATTGCCATCTTGTCTTACCATTGTTATGTTTGCATGTCCTGTTTTGGTCTTTTATTTTTTATTTTTTTGGTGAGATAGAGATGTTACTATGTTAGATGGATGAACATGTCATAGGATTGTATGAGACATGAATATTGAATTGGATCTAATTTGAACTTGAAACCATTATTGTTGCATTATGTATGTTTTTGCAGAGTATAAAATGGCATGGAGTTGTGATAACGACCATCATTGTAGAAATCATCACATAATAGCTTTTTTAAGAAAAATACTTTTCCCACTTTGGATCAATTAAGTGCATGTTTGTATGTAGTTACGTTTAAGATAACTTATTATTCTTCGAAAACACAATATTGTTACTTTTGACAAAAGTTATTTTTCTTGAAAAAAATTCAAAAGCAACCATGTTATAATTACTTTTGTAATGGTGGTGGATGGAAGAAAAGTTTGGTCATATTTGGTTGGTTTAGTGATGGTTTTTATTCCACAGTTTCATTTGTTTCCATATTGTAAGAATGAATCATTAATTTACGGTTGAAATATTATATTAAATAATGAAGGAAAATCCAAAATTTATTTTTGCCCTACCAAATTTTTTTTGCAGATAGTAATTTCTTAAGCTTGCTAACAAGGTGAAATTTAAATATTCATATGAAGTTTTACCTCTTATTTTATATAGCAGCGATATTGTAGGTTTTAGGGTGATTGAAGGTTAGACAATTGATTATTGTAAGGGTAACTTTCAAATGTGGTATGTGTAGGTATTTATGCACTGTCTTTTAACCTTCCAACTTAATGTTGCATTTATTTTTTTGGTTTTATGAGGATTGAGATGTGCAAGTAGGATGGGCAAGAAGTGAGTTATGTGGGAATAGGTAGTGACCTGCCACCACGTTTTTGCATAGTTAACATTTGTATGTTTTTTATTAATTTCTTGGATGTATTTTGTTGGGGCAGTATTTATTTTGCATTTTGTAGAATTGAATTGTGGTGTTCATGGTTTTCAATTGATTAAGTAATTACTTGTTTAGGATATAATGTCAAGTAGCAGACGTTCATATCAGGAGGTTGTTACGATTGATCCTCATCCCGAGACTCAACCTAAGGTTCGATTGAAATGATGATTTTTGTTTTAAAGTAGACATGATGGTATATTTATTTTTTGATAATTTTATATATTAAAGTGTATTTGTATTTGATTTGATATACAGGTGTTTAGGAATAATTGCAGGTCAAAGTGTTTGGGTGTTGTGAACAAGCACTTAAGAAAGCAACAAAGGATGAAGTTCGTACAATGACGGTGAAAGTTGTTGAACTGATGCACAAATGTGAGGAGCAGAAGGTATTAATCATGAGTATGGAGAAAGAGGTTAAGGACATACTTGAGTTAATTGCAAGAAGAAATTATGTTCCTGATGATACTCGTTCGGAAGTTGAACCTCTTTCAGTGGATTGCACATACTTCAAAAGACAGAAATAAGTCATGAAGATGTAGATGAAGAGAAAGACTTACATGGAGATGAAGACCGACCAAATGAAGAAGTCAACATGTTTTCTAAAATGAACTGTGAACCTAGGAAACGTTTCAAAACTGCTATTTTGAAAACACCTTGGACAACATATTCAAGGAGGAAGCGAACAAACCCAAAAACTTATGCTTAAGTAGTTGGTTAATTGATATATTTTTAGGTTTTTATGCTTTTAAGTTAGTGGATTTATAGTTTATTCACATTGTTGAAACAATTGTAATATATGTGCTATTGTACAATTTATGTGCTTATGAAATTGTCGTAACAAATATTTTTGTTGAGGATTTATTTATTCTGGAAACTCTAAATGTGTGACTGGATTTATTTTATGATTCATTCAACATTGTTTATTAACTTTGTGAGCTTTGCAGTTATAATTGTGATTCTTGTGTATTGTTCAGATGTTTTTGTTGAACTTTGTAGTGAATGTGGTCAATTTTATTATGTGTAAAACTGAGTTCATTGGATGTGATGATAGTAATTGCAGTGCATGGTGGACAAGTTGTGAATACTTTATGCACAACTTATCAATACTTAAGGAAATTGAATAATACAACAGTAGTTTGAAATGTGGTATGTGAATCTAAGTGGTCAACCCTTTGTTTTTAAGTGGGGACCTGACAAGAATTTTATGCATTGTCATGTAACCCTCAAATATAAAGTTTCCATGTGGTTTTTTTGGTGTTTTGAGGGTCCACATGGGAGTCCATTGGGATCATTCCAGGTTATGCAATTGAATAGTGCAAGAGTACCTTGAAATGTGGTATGTGAATCTAAGTGGTGACTCTTTTGTTTTTAAGTGGGGACATGTGAAGAACTTTATGCACTATGATATAATCATCCAAGTCAATGTTTACATGTGTTTTTTTGGTGTTTTGAGGGTTGAGATGGTAGTCCAGTGACCTCATTGCAGGTTAGGCAATTCAGTAGTGGAAGAATGGCTTCAATCCTGGTATGTGAATCTAAGTGGGAACCCCTTTGATTTTAAATGGGGACCTGTGAAGAACTTTATGCACTATCATGTAAGCCTCCAAGTCAATGTTTGCATCTCGTTTTTTTGGTGTTGTGAGGGTTGAGATGGGAGTCCAGTGAGCTCATTGAAGGTTATGCAATTCAATAGTGCAAGAGTAACTTGAATTCAGTAGTGACCCCTTTGTTTTTAAGTGGTGACATGTGAAGAACTTTAGGCACTGTCATGTAAGTCTCCAAGTGAATGTTTGCATGTTGTTAGTGTAATTATCATTAATATTATATTTATTATTATTAATATTATATTAATTATTATTAATATTAATTTTGATTATTATTATCACTATATATCAACCAATGAATATCACTATCCAGCCATTCATGAACCGAAATATAGCCGGAGGTTTCACAAGTTGGCTTTATTGCAACTGCCCCATTCTCACTAAATCCACACCACATTGGCATGACCATGCATAAACTTTGTCATGGGTCCCCACATATTAACACATAGGTCACCACTTACACTACAAGGTCTCTATGACCACCATTACATCGGTTTACCCACCCAATTCACGTTCATACCTTACAACTACGTTCCTTCACACACATCATGCATTGTCAAGTGCTGAATCCCAAAAAGAAAGATGAAAACAATGACCATGCAGAAACCTTGTCATGTGTGCCCACTTATTAACACACGGGTCCCCACTTACACTACAAGGCTTCCTATGACCACCACAACATGCCTTCACCCACCCAATTCACGTTCATACCCTCCACCTAGGTGCCTTCACAAGCATCATGCACTGCCAAGTGCTGAACCCCAAAAAGCAAGATGAAAACAATGACCATGCAGAAACCTAGTCATGGGTCCTCACTTATGAACACATGGGTCCCCACTTACACTACAAGGGTTCCTATGACCAACACAACATGCCTTCACCCACTCAATTCACGTTCATACCCTCCATCTAGGTGCCTTCAGACACATCACGCACTGCGCTGAATCCCAAAAAGCAAGATGAAAAACATGACCATGCAGAAACCTTGTCATGGGTCCTCACTTATTAACACATGAGTCCCCACTTACACTAGAAGGGTTCCTATGACCACCACAACATGGTTCACCCACACAATTGATGTTCATATCCTCCACCTAGGTGCCTTCACACACATGATGCACTACCAACTGCTGAATCCCAATAACCAACATGAATAAAAACAGCATGCACAAACCTTGTCATGGGTCCCCACTTATTAACACATGAGCTCCCACTTAAACTAAAAGGTTTGCTATGAACATACAATGAATATACACTCAAAACAGCACTCAATATCACTCAATTTATGAACATACAATTTCACATTCTTGTCGTGAAATGACACATTTGTGCCCAAAATATGATATATAACAATAGATTAAGTAAATAACTTAAATGAAATTGAAATTGCTTCCATTGATCAAACAAATGTATCTATATTGTTCACAATCCTCCCCTCGCGATTTCGCCAAACGAGTGACCTCAATCTTTAAACAACCGCAACCTCTTCGCACTCCCAAGGAAACCTCTTCGGACTCCGTCTAACTCCGTCGCACAATCCTCGCCTTTTTAGGGTTCAAGGTTTTCGCGTTGCACCTCTCAAGCTTCTTTTGCTGCACCTCTAAAGGGGTTTTTTCAAAACAAAATCTTGTGCGTCCCAATTTCATTTTGACAAAAATGCCCCCTGCCACGTCAACTTCAGCCATATGAGCAAAGTGTAACCTGGCGCAAAGAGGGAACGGGATGTTGAAAAATCATTTTCCAATGAAAAATAATACTTTTTTGCAAAAATATTTTTGAACAATTGGTTGCCAATTTTCCTCATACTGTTACGTTACATTACAAAGAAAATATGTAAATATTAACTAACCTTATATAAAAGATTATATAGAATATTAAAAATATTTTATAAGAATATTTATATACTAGTACTGTTAGTAATACTAGTACTGCTAGTACTTCTAGTAATACTAGCAATATTAGTACTGCTAGTAATACTAGTACTGCTAGTAATACTAGTTTTGCTAGTAATACTAATAATGCTAGTACAGCTAGTAATACTAGTACTGCTAGTACTTTTAGTAATACTAGTACTTCTAGTAATATTAGTATTGCGAGTAATACTTGTACCGCTAGTAATACTAGTACCGCTAGTAATACTAGTACTGTTAGTAATACTTGTACTACTAGTAATACTAGTATTGCTAGTAATAATAGTACTGCTAGTAATACTAGTATTGCTAGTACTGTTAGTAATGCTAGAAATACTAGTACTGCTAGTACTGCTTGTAATACTAGTATTGCTAGTAATACTAGTACTGCTAGTAATTCTAGTACTGCTAGTAATACTAGTACTGCTAGTAATACTAGTAATGTTAGAATATATGGCCTTAAACGAGAGGGGGGTGAATTGTTTAAGAGAGATTTTCGCAAACTTTGAAGGTATAATGAAAATCAATGTTGAATTACAGAGAAAACAATCAAGGAAACAAATACCCAAAACTGTTTTAAGATGATATCAGAAAAATAATCGGTTGTTTTGTCGAAACAATCGGTTGTTTTTATCAGCAGTTAATAAAAACAACTTAAAAGAGATATATGTGAGATCAGGGAAAGAGATAATCACACAAACAGATTTATACTGGTTCACTCTTACACCAAGAGCTACATCTAGTCCCCAAAAAGCACTGGGTAATCCACTATGCAATCAAAACCACTGGGTAATCCACTATGCAATCAAAACCTTGAACCCCTCAAGAAACACACTACCTTTGGCAAACCACACCATGAATGTTGATCTTGTACACCTCAAGAACACACAACACTCCTTGGTAACACAACTACAAAAATACAGTAATCAAGGAAGAATGGAATAAAATACACCGGGGTATTACAAAGCTTAAAGTTCAGAATTACAACCCAATCCTACTCCACACACTTAAGAATGATCCAAAGCACTTTCAAATCTTGAAAAAACTGTTTTGATAAACTTTTTCTCTTACTCCAAGATTAGGAGCGTAAAACCACTTTTATATAGGCCAACCAAGTGGTCAAAAGCATTTAATAAAGGAGTCAAGTTAGTTAGGATAATTTAAAACATATTAAAACCGCTTAAAAAAATTCTGTTAAGGTTTTCAGGAAAACAATCAATTGTTTTGTCGAAACAATCGATTGATTTGGTTTGACAGCAAAGTCAACCAAGTCAAACAGCTTTCAACCTTTTTCAAAAACTACTAAGGTAAAACAACTTGTTGAAATTTTGACAACTTTTTAGAAAACACATCTTTTCAAAAGGTTAAAGATTCAAATGAACTTGGATCATCTGAAGGAGTGAATTAACAAGTTTCAAACAACTAGACAACACACACACACCCAGCAGCAAGGTCTTCAAGCTGTCCTCTTGGATTTGGAGACATCAAAACATCTTGTTCAACAATCTCCCCCTATTTGATGAAGACAAATCCCTGGTTGCTTGTGTTGTTGTTTTTGAACTTGAAAGATCCTGCAAAACAGAATTTGTGCATATACATAGCAAGTATACCAGTAGGATACCAAGGAACACAAAACCAGTTTTCTGCATAAGCCATTTTGTAAAGAAAACTAGAAAACCAGTGCCAAACATAGTATTGTGTGCAACATAACTATGTTGAATAAGAGCATGGCAGCAACAAAATTTAAACCATGATAAAACCAGATAACACCATAGTGTAACAGCAGCAACACAACACATAAAACCACATCATTCTCCCCCTATTTGGCTTCTCAAATAGAATGAAAGAAGGGATAAAATCAAAATAACTTTTTTGTATCAGTGTTTTCCAGCATTGAAAACCAGCATATGGCAGCAACATAATAAACCAGATAACCAGTGTGTAGCTGCACTATTGCAACAACAAATCTTTGGTGTATTAGAGCCGTGACAGCAGAATCAAAGTACCATAGACCCTAGAAATTTCAGCAAGGAGACCATAGTTTCTCCCCCTATCTTTTCTTCATCCAGCAGTTCAAGTTGGTCAAATGATTGCTCAAGAGGTGGATTTGGTAAAAATATTCTCTCTTATGTTAAGAGCAAACCTTTCAGAAGTTCCAAAGATACATTCACAAATATTCATCAACCCCATGACCACTGTACCGTCCCATACCCGGGCGTTGACGAAGTCAAGGTCAAAGTCAGCGTCAAGGTCAAAGTCAACGTAAGGCGTCGCCCAGGTGGGGTGACGCCAAGCGCAGGCGTCGCCAAGAGGAAGCGTCGCCAAGAGGAGGCGTCGCCTAGCAGGGCGTTGCCAAGATAAGGCGTCACCTAGCAGGGCGTCGCCAAGTTGGAATGACACAAAAGCAAGGTGACCACAGCGCCACTCCCCGACACCCATGGGTAGGAAAGACCATGGAGGGGGCGACGCCGTGGGAAGGCCTCAGACCCCTGATAACCAGGGGATAGTGATAAAGAGAAGGAAAAGGTGGCTTCAAGGCCATAGTAATAGCACCAGTGTAGGGCAGCCTGACTCGTGAAGTACCCCTGCCGCCCCAGAGACGCCTTTGGGACAGATACGACTCAAGGGGAGGGTCACGCCCAGGGTAGCCAGGCGCAGGGTACGAGAGGAAGGCAGATATGCTCTCAAAGTGAGTGACTAGATGATTGGGGGCATGAGTTGGCACCCAAAAAGGTCACCCCTCGCGCAGTAGCACTCCCAAGCAGGAGGACTCACACGTAGAAACGTCCCCAGATGGGCAGAAACGCCCCCAGATGGGGTCATGGCGCTGTGAGGCCCTCCACGTGTACGACAGCCAGGCCATAATAGAAACACCATCTAGTCAGGTACCAGGTAATTAAAGTCATTTAATACAGTTTTCCGTTTTGAGCGTTTAAGGTACTATAAATGCTCCCAAACGTTTCGAACGTCTTAAATGCGCTGAGCGTTTTTATAATTAAATGCGCTTTAAGGCGCTTTGAATGCGTGAGAAGCTTAAATAGCGCTTTGAATGTTGGGAACGGGGTTCAAACTTTTGGCAAATTTCCCAGAAACTCTCTAGTTGCTTGCTCGAGCCTTGAGGTTACGCACAAGGGACTAGGGAAAGATTTTTGCTAGAAGGAGAAATATACACTAGACACAGTTTCCTTTTTACCACCTTCAGAGTGCCATACGCGGTGCTCCGATACGGAGGTGCATAGTTTTGGTGTTTCTTGCTGGCTGACTTGAGCGTCGGAGTGCAAACGGCCGCTAGGGCGCCCATTTGTCCTTCTTCTTTGCAGGAATCCACAGGTAACCAGTGGGAAGGAGTCCCCTAGCTAATGGTTGAGGTCGCGCACGAAGACGTCCCAGGTCAACCGGACGGAACAACCACCAATGTGGTTGCTATTCATAAAAAGCTTTGAATTTCAAGGATGACAAAGAATATATCTCTTTATGATCTAATTCAGAGGCACAAAGAATGCATATTTGACTCATAATGGGTTATGAAAGAAAATAAACAGTTGTAATCATGCATAAGAAATCAAAACAACTTTATTCAAATATTCCAGAGGTAAAACAATCGGTTGTTTCGTGAAAACAATCGGTTGTTTTTCTGAGACAGCAAGAAAATATTATTTTTTCAAAGAAAATCATCTTTCAAAGTGATGGGAAATGCATAATGAAATACATTCATACCTTTACATTACTTCAAGCATGTTTAAAATCTCATTTGGTCTTATGAAGCCAAAAGCATAAGATGAACATATACAACTTACTTTACAAAGGATGAACATATACAAGATACTAAGCCTCTCATACCACACTGCCTTGGAACTTGCTTAAGCCCATACAAGGCCTTTTTCAGCTTGTATACATGGTTAGGATGTTGATGATCTTCAAAGCCCGGTGGGTGTTCAACATAGACTTCCTCATTGATGATTCCATTGAGGAAATGACATTTTACATCCATTTGAAACAATTTGAATCCACTCATACAAGCAAAGGTTTGCAACAACCTTACAACTTCTAATCTTGCAACTGGAGCAAAGGTTTCACCATAATCTATGTCTTCTTCTTGATTATAACCTTTAGCCACAAGCCTTACCTTGTTCCTTGTAATTACTCCAGATTCATCCAACTTGTTTCTGAAAACCCATTTGCATCCAATGATCTTCTCCACTGAAAGATCCCTTGGAACTTTGCATTCCTTTGGCAGCTCTTCCTGTTGCAAAATTTCAACCGGTTGTTTCGTAGAATCAATCGGTTATTTTTCTGGAAAGGATTCCAGCTTCTCCAAGGTGATGTTCTGCTCATCTTCTTCTGCATAAACCTTTGTAGAACTTTGATAACTATGAATGATTTCATCAAACACCACATGGACAGACTCTTCCACAGTTATAAGCCATCAACAACACCAGATCAGACTCTTTATTCTTAAAGTTCCCGTACATAGGTCATGAATTTTAACTTGTCAAGAATATGAGTAAGGTGTATATGCTCTTGAACCATAACCATTACTTTGATCATTCTTCATCATAGCACCTGTACTTGAAAGGTCCTGTAACACATAATTGATGCATATACAAAGCAAGTATAGCAGCAAGATAACAAGACACACACAAACCAGTTTTCTGCATATCCAACATTAGCAGAAAAACCAGAAAAAATTGAAGTAATCAAGTGCTTTCTAGTGCAGAGAAGCAACAACATAATGCATTAGTTTTAAAGATATCTTATACAACCAAATCAAGCATAAACAGCTCCCCCTATTTTCTCTCACAAATAGCAAATGAGAAAGGTTGTACAAAGCAGAAATCAGAATGATAATATAGTAGACCAGTAGTACAAACAAGTTTGACATTTCAAGAAATAGAAACTGATATAGACCTTTCAAGAAAACAAGTGGATATAATCTTTTATTATCAGATTCTGAGGCACACTCAAAGTATATTTGTCCAAAAGCAAGATTTGGAAAAGAGAAATAAGTTTAATCATGCATAAGCAAACTTGACAGCATAATACAAAGGTGTCAGAGGAAAAACAATCGGTTGTTTCGAAAAAACAATCGCTTGTTTTACTGTTACAACAAAAAAAGAACATTTTTCATAACCAAAAGATACCTTTTACATTGATGAAAATGCAGTATGCAATTTGTTCATACCTTTGCACAGAGAACCCCAATAGATTCACTAAACAAGAAGACTTTGAGATGTTCATATGGTCACAAGGCACACTTACATAAATTGAGATATGGAAACACACATACTCTCTTTGAAGTTTCTTTTGATCAACACTATGCATGTGCCAAAGATGTCTCTTAACATTCAAAGAACTCTACAAGACATATACAATTGAAAAGTGTAGGTACAAAGATTGTCTTTGCTCTTGATATACTTCCCTTTAGCAGTCATTCTTCAAGTCCAAAGATAATTCTTGGCTGTCAAGGATACCTACAAGAAAAAATTAAAAAGCAAGATTTGGTCTCCTTATGAATTTGGGTCCAATGATGTTAGTAGGAACCTTAGAAACCTTAGGAACCCATTTCAAAATACCTTTGGGAACAAAAAACCTTCTTACTTTGTAGAATCTAATAGTGTGGCCCCTTTTCATGCAGTAATGACAAAATTCAACCAGTTGTTTTTCAAAGAAACTTGAAAAGGGTTTTGAAAAAAATTTGTTCTTGCTGTTTGGATTAAACCCTAACCCAGCCTTGCCAAAAACACATTTTTAAGAAGCAAGAACAGTTTCAAGATTAGATTGGCCTTTGGAAAACTTGTCCATGGTTTTTAAAAGATAATGAACCTTCTTTTGAAGAGATTCACAATTTTCACAAGAACTTGAATCAACACACTTACAAAAAGAGTTTTGGTCAATCATTTCCAAATTTTCAAAATCAGTTTTTGAATTGTTCAACTCTTCTTCCAAGATCTTGACTTTATTTTCCAACGAGTTCGTTTAAACTTTTCAATCGTTTATTTAAAAGGGCCAACCTATTAGCTTCTTCATGAGTCTCATTAAAGGCCTCAAGAAGTTGACTATAATTTTCAACATTAATGGAAGAGCTTGAACTTGCACTGCTTGTGTCACTTTCTTGTCTTGTCATTTGACATAAATTTGCTTCTTCTTCATCACTTGAAGAGGAGCTTGATGAGTCATCATTATAAGCTTCTCTTGATTTTCCTTTCTTCTCATACTTCTTGAAGTTTTTCCTCTCTTTGTTGGGACATTCAGTTTTAATATGACCCTGTTCACCACATCCAAAGCATGTGTATTTGTTAGTGTTAAACTCAGTAGGTTTCTTGTTATCATACTTGTTGAATGAGTCACTTTTGTTGTTTCTCTTCTTTAGGAACTTGCTGAATTTCTTAAACAACAACCTAAATGTTTCCTCTTCACTCTCATCACTTGAGTAATGACAATTTTTGTTCCCAGCATCTTGACTTGATCCAAATTATTCTTTTGTCATCAGACAAACCTTCTTTGTGGATTCTGAATAGAAAGATTCAGCAGAAGATTCTTCTTTGTCCATTAAGGCACTCCTTGGATTCTTGTGATACTATTCAAGGGTATTCCACATTTATTTGGCAGAACTACATTCTGAAACCTTGAGCAATTCATTAGAATCAAGTGCAGATACAATGATGTTCATAGCTACACAATGAAGATGTTCTCTTTCAGAAGAAACATTTTCAGATATAGGCATAAGATAGTTATTTGTAATAACATTTCAGATTTTTCTATCTATAGATTCAACAAAGAATTTGATTCTTATGCACCACAATTCATATTTCATACCACCGAACAAAGGTGGTTTGCTTAAACAGGCACCTTCCCCAAAAGAAAACTTTTCAGCCATTAAAAAAAGATTTAGGATAAAAACTTGAATATCTTTCCAGAACCAAGCTCTTGATGCCAATTGTTAGAATATAAGGCCTTAAACGAGAGGGGGTGAATTGTTTAAGAGGGATTTTCGCAAACTTTGAAGGTATAATGAAAATCAATGTTGAATTACAGAGAAAAGAATCAAGGAAAGAAATACCCAAAACTGTTTTAAGATGATATCAGAAAAACAATCGGTTGTTTTATCGAAACAATCGGTTGTTTTATCGAAACAATCAATTGTTTTTATCAGCAGTTAATAAAAACAACTTAAAACAAATATATGTGAGATAAGGGAAAGAGAGAATCACACAAACAAATTTATACCGGTTCACTCTTACACCAAGAGCTACATCCAGTGCCTAGAAACCACTGGGTAATCCACTATGCACTCAAAACCAGATTACACACATCACACACCAAAGTAGTGACCTTGAACCACTCAAGAAACACACTACCTTTGCCAAACCACACCAAGAATGTTGATCTTGAACACCTCAAGAACACACAACACTCCTTGGCAACACAACTACAAAAATACAGTAATCAAGAAAGAAGAATAAAATACACCTGGGTATTACAAAGCTTAAAGTTCAGAAATACAACCCAATCCTATTCCACACACTTAAGAATGATCCAAAGCACTTTCAAATATTGGAAAAATTGTTTTGATAAACTCTTTCTCTTCCTCCAAGATTAGGAGCGTAAAACCACCTTTATATAGACCAACCAAGTGGTCAAAAGAATTTAATAAAGGAGCGAAATTAGTTAGGATCATTTAAAACATATTAAAACCGCTTAACAAAATTTTGTTAAGGTTTTCAAGAAAACAATCGATTGTTTTGTCGAAACAATCGATTGATTTGGTTTGATAGCAAAGTCAAACAACTTTCAACCTTTTTCAAAAACTACTAAGGTAAAACAACATGCTGTTTCGAAAAACAACCTGTTGAAATTTTGACACCTTTTTAAGAAACATATATTTTCAAAAGATTAAAAATTAAAATGAAATTGGATGATCTTAAGAAGTGAATTAAAAAGTTTCAAACAACTAGACAACACACACACCCAACACCATGGTCTTCAAGCTTTCCTCTTGGATTTGGAGACATCAAAACATCTTGTTCAACAAGTAATAGTAGTACTCCTAATAATACTAGTAAAAACTAGTACTACTAGTAATACTAGTACTGCTAGTACAACTAGTACTGCTAGTAATACTAGTACTGCGAGTAATACTAGTAATGCTAGAAATACTAGTACTACTAGTACTTCTAGTAATACAAGTACTGCTACTAATACTAGTTCAGCTAGTAATTTTAGTACTGCTAGTAATATTAGTACTGCTAGTAGTATTTGTAAAACTAGTACTGCTAGTAATACTAGTACTGCTAGCACTACTAGTACTGCTAGTAATACTAGTACTGCTAGTAATACTAGTACAGCTAGTACCGCTAGTAATACTAGTACTGCTAGTAATACTAGTAAGACTAGTACTGCTAGTAATACTAGTAAGACTAGTACTGCTAGTAATACTAGTACGACTAGTAATACTAGTACGGCTAATATTACTAGTACTTCTAGTAATATTTGTACAACTAGTAATTCTAGTACTGCTAGTAATACTAGTAGAGCTAGTACTGCTAGTAATACTAGTACTGCTCGTAATACTAGTACTGCTCGTAATACTAGTACTGCTAGTAATACTAGTACTGCTAGTAATACTAGTACTGCTAGTAATACTAGTACTGCTAGTAATACTAGTATTGCTAGTAATACTAGTACTGCTAGTAATATTAGTAATACTAGTACTTCTAGTACTGGTAGTAATACTAGTTATACTAGTATTGCTAGTAATTCTAGTACTTCTAGTACTGCTAGTAATACTAGTACTGCTAGTACTGGTAGTAATACTTGTACTGCTAGTAACACTAGTATTGCTTGTACTGCTAGTAATACTACTGCTGTTAGTACTGCTTGTACTGCTAGTAATACTAGTACTGCTAGTAATACTAATAGTGCTAGTAATACTAGTATTGCTCGTAATACTAGTACAACTAGTAATTTTAGTACTCCTTGTAGTACTAGTACTGCTATTAATACTAGTAAAACTAGGACTGCTAGTAATATTAGTACTGTTAGTGATACTAGGATTACTACTAATACTAATTCTATTAGTAATACTAATACTACTAGTATTGCTAGTATTACTAGTACTGCTAGTAATACTACAAATTCTAGTAATGGTAGTAATACTAGTACTGTTAATAATACTACTACTAGTAGTAATATCACTACTGCTAGTACTGCTAGTAATACTAGTAGTACTAGTAACACTAGTACTGCTAGTAATATCAGTACTGCTAGTAATACTGGTACTCCTAGTAATACTAGTACTGCTAGTAATACTAGTAAAGCTAGAAATACGAGTACTGTTAGTAATACTACAACAGGTAGTAATACTAGTACTGCTAGTAACACTAGAACTGTTAGTAATATTAGTACTGCTAGTAAAACTAGTAATCCTAGTACTGCTAGTAATACTAGCACGGTTAGTAATACATGTACTGCTAGTAATACTAGTACTTGTTCCGTCCGGTTGACCGGGACGTCTTCGTGCGTGGCCTCAACCGTCAGCTAAGGACTCCTTCCCACTGATTGCCTGCGAATTCCTGCAAAAAAGAGGACAAAGAGGCGCCCTAGCGGCCGTTTGCACTCCGACGCTCAAGTCAGCCAGCAAGAAACACCAAAAAACTGTCCACCCACGTATCTGAGCACCGCGTATGGCACTCTGCGGGTGGTAAAAGAAACTGTGTATATGTGTGTGTGCTGTCCCCTTTAGGCAAAAATCTTCTCCGGTCACTTGTACGTAACCTTAAAGCACGGGCAAGCAACCAAAGAGTTTCTCGTCAATTTGCCCAAGGTTCCAACCCTTTTTCCGACATTCTCAGCGCTATTTAAACTGCCCCAGCATTTAAAGCGCCTTAAAGCGCTTTTACACTCAAACGTAACGCACTCATTAAAGCGCTTAATTACGAAACGTAACGCATTTAAGACGTTGAAACGCTTGGGAGCCATAATAGTACCTGAATGCTAAAAAGGGAAACTGTATTGAATATCTTTAATTACCTGGCACCTGACTTGAGGGTGTTTCTATTCCGGCATTGCTGTCATACACGTGGAGGGCCTCACGACGCCTTGACCCCATCTGGGGGCGTTTCTGCCCATCTGGGACGTTTCTGCGTGTGGGTCCTCCTGCTTGGGAGTGCTACTGCGCTAGGGGTGGCTTTTTGGGTGCCAACTCATGCCCCCAAGTATCTAGCCACTTACTCTAAGAGCGTATCTGCCTTCCTCTCACACCCTGCACCCGGTTACCCTGGGCGTGACCTTCCTCTTGGGTCGTATCTGTCCCGAAGGCATCTCTGGGGCGGCAGGGGTACTTCGCGAGTCAGGCTGCCCTGCCCTTTACTAGTACTATCACTATGGCCTTGGAGCCACCTTTTTCTTCTCTTTATCACTTTCCCGAGATATCGGGACCTGAGGCTTTCCCACGACGTCGCTCCCTCCATGGTCTTTCCTACCCATGGGTATCGGGGAACCACACCGTGATTGCCTTGCTTTTACACTGTTTAATCTGGCGACGCCCTCACCTGGGCGACGCCTTCACCTAGGCGACGCCTTCGCCTAGGCGACGCCTCCTCTTGGCGTCTCTACATCTGGGCGACACCTCGAGCTGACTTTGACTTTCCAGTCGTTGACTTTGACCTTGACTTAGTCAACGCCCTGATACGGGACGGTACACAAGCCCCCCAGTCTTAAGCCGAAGACTTGTCTTCAGCGCAAAGACTAAAGCCTTGCCCCCGCCATCCACGTGCCTTCCTGATGACGTGTCATTCTCTGCTGACTCAGCAAATTTTCGAATTACTGACGCGACATTATCTGAACCACAGGGGTATTCTTAATGACCGATTGGACATTCCCTGCAATGGGGATGATTACGCCTTTTGGGCTACCCTTTATCTCGCGCCACGTGGCCCATCGCGTGGCCCTCCTTTAGAGACCTTTGCGCTTCCCCTGGGCAATCGACCTTCTGACGCGTGGCCCGATCCTGCGGCCCTTAGTTAGCGCCTCTTGGGTTACGAAATGTAACGTTTAAGTTACCTCAAACCCCGCGCTCACTCTACTGTTACATTCATTCACTCTGCAATTCCGCACTGTTCATCGCCTTCAAAACCCCTTTCTCTGCAATCGCGATTCTCTCCTTCCTGCGCTCTCCTACTGCCTCCAAAGGTACGGTTTTTCCCTCCTTGATGATTCTTTTTACTGTATGAACTGCCTGGGACTGTCCATATTACCGCATTTCTCTGGATGTTGCTTGTATGCTTCGTTATTCCTCTTGTTTCCCTTCGTTCTTTTGCGGGTAGGGCGCTCCTAGGGTTCTTCCATTTTCCCCTTTTCTTCTCTCCAAACCCCTTTTCTCTGAACCCTTTCTTTCTCTTTTGATCTTCAGCATTGGTGTTGATGGCAAAAACCAAGACCACCGCGCCTCCCCCGCTCCCCAAGTCTCATTATAAGGGCGAATATGACTGGGCCCCCGACGAACTTCTGGACGAATGTTCCCTCCTGATCTCCGTTGAGGACGTGGAGGCCCACAGGGGGGACCCTGCCCTCTATAACTTCAATGCTTTCCACAAGAGTCATGACTCCCAAGTCCTGGTAAGCCGAGTGCGACCTGGGATACCCGTTTGCGCGGACTCACGGGATACTGGGGGATGCGCTTTCTTCTTCCTCTACCAGATGGTGTTAAAAAGGGTGGGCCTGTGTCTGCCCCTAACTCCCTTCGAAAAAGAGCTATTGACAGAGATAAACACTGCTCCCGCCCAACTCCATCCCAACAGTTGGGCTTTCGTGAGGGGGTTCCAAATTCTCTGCGGCTACCTAGGAGTTCCCTCCTCTGTGGACGTTTTTCTTCACTTCTTCGAGGTAAAGAAACAAGGGAAAAGTCTCTGGATGAGCTTTTCTGGCATCGCCGGGCGCATCATCCTGACGCTCTTCCAGAATTCGTTCAAAGGCTGGAAGGGGAAATTTTTCAAGGTACGCGCGACCAAGCGCGATCCTACTATTCTAGAGGGCTTTCCCCTGTACTGGACAGACAAGCCCATAACTATGAAGCCCTTGGCTCTGGACGAACTTGCCCCGCCTGACCGGGATATATGCAAAGCCTTGGCGGGATTGGGAATAGTCTTTGATACCGCCAAGCTCATCGCGAACGAATTCAATGCCCATGGGCTTTCTACATACTTCGGTATCTGTTCTTGGCGATTTATGATGCATTAGTTGCTATGGTTATCTGCATTACCGTTTTTCACTGCACAATGTTACTTGCATTTCGCATCTCTTCCTGTATTGTGAATCCACATAACCGCTCCAGTGCTAATCCTTGTTGTTTGGCCTGTCTTGATGTAGGATCGATGATGGGCACTTCCAAAAGAATAATGTTGGCGAAAGCACTGAAGGAGGCTCGTGCCGCCAAGGCAGGCGCCTCCTCCAGCCCTGCTGCCAATCCGGCTCTCCCACCGGCTCCGTCACCGCCACCTCCCGTCACCGCTGAAGCTTGTTCTAGCCCATCTCCGGCGTCTCCACCTGGCGCCAAAGTGCTCCCGACTCCCAGTTCTCCTCCGCCTATCGCCGCCGTTCCCCTAGCTGCGGCCTCATCACCAGCTCCAACCCCTCTCGACAAAGGAAAAAGGGTTTTGGAGATTCTGTCAGATGATGAGGAATCAGAGGGCGTGGCACCCTTCAGGAGGAGAAAATCCGCGCGGGTTCCTCTTCTGGTAGAGACGCCGCCGCCGGGAGGGAACCCCTTCATGGACAACCCTCCAAGCGCAACCTCACTCCCTCCTATGATTCTTCAAGAGGAAAGGGGCGAAGGTGCCGAATCTTCCCCTCCTCTGCCGCCGCCAGAAACCGCCGCTTCCCCGGCTCCCGACGCTGCCGCCCCTGACTTCATTGCCATTCCCCCTCCAATCATGCACCTGATGAGGGGTTTCAATGGCGGGACTATGCCAGAAGGTACTGACAGGAGGGAAGGTATGCCTTTCTATTTGGGGGCCTTCTTGGCGGTGGCTATTGAATGGCGCTCCCAGGCCAGAAACGCTGTCTTGCAAACTCAAACTCTCCAGGCCTTGGAAACGAAAGTAACCACCCTGGATTAGGAGATGAAGGCCCTGGGACGCCAGAACAAGGCTTATTGTTCCTCTCTGAAACAAGCACAAGAGTCCAGGGCAGAAGCTGAGAGGAAACTGGCAGAGGCCTTGGAGCTCCAGGCTAACTTCTACGCTCGTGAAGTTGCTCTCCAAGTACAGGTAGCGGGTCTTCAGGAATTGGTCAAAGCAGACGCGGAAACTCAAAAGGACCTGAAGGACCGTTGCTGTGAACAAACTGCCAAGGTGGAACGGATGGAGGAGGAAATGGCCACGCAGGCCAAAGCTATGGACCTTCTCCGAGTTGACTACGACAAACTGCAGGTCGAGGTTAGCCGGCTTCGTGTGGAGAAAGAGGCTCTGGAGAAGCAGGTGGCCTCTGGAGACGCCGCCATTGAGGAGCTGGAGAAGGAGAAAAAGTCCCTTATCCAGGAGATGGCGGACACCTTCGAGGAGGGGTTCCAAGAGGCCCTGTCCCAGGCGTCCTGCGAGAATCCTGGCGTCAACCTTTCAAACTGCGACCCCACACACCACGTAGTCGACGGGAAGGTCGTGCCCATGGATTTGAACGACTGAACTGCTGCCCCTCATCCGCCACCTTCCTCTTCAAGCTTAACTCTTCATTCTTTACCTTCGCTTTTTAATTTCATCTGCCAAAACTTGTAATTCTTTGAACTATCCACACTCTTGTTACTGATTCGGGACATTCGCATGGTTGTCCTTATTTCTTTTTCACATACGATTCCGCCTATGCGATCTTGTTCTCATCTTTTCCCTTCATACGCTTCAATTATTTTATCTGTATTCTGCCCGTTTCTCACACTTCGTTGGGCGGTTTGGTATGATGGGGTAAGGTCGCTCGCCAACCCTTACGCCCATGGAGAGGCTCACTAAGTGGCGCCGTATCGTCCACGGGACGTCTCTGATACCGAAAAGCTCTTTCTTTGATCTTTTAACACTCGGCGCCCACGCCTAAGGAGAGGCCTGCTAACGCAGCACCGTATCGTCCCCGGGTGTCTGAAACGCTGAGTGCTGTGGGGTTTTTGTTCCCTCCATGGTCTTTCCTGCCCATAGGTATCGGGGAACACCCTGCCGGTGACTCGCTGGCGTTTGACAGTCTCGTCTCCCTCCACGGTCTTTCCTACCTGTGGGTATCGGGGAGGCGACGCCTGCAACTAACTTTGCTTTTCTCTGATTTCTTCTCCCTCCTCAGTCTTTCCTACCTGGGGGTATCGGGGAGGTAACGCCAGTCGGTATTTGGGTTGGCGACGCCCGCAACTTCTCGTCTGTCGTCGCCCTTTACGTCTTTCCTGGCAACGCCTCGGGCGTCACCTTTACTTCGTCATCGACCTTAACTCTTGCCTTGGTCAACACTTGATAACAGCGAAGAGCCCAAGGCTTTGTCTGTGCCATCCACGTGGCGCTCCTCGTATAGCTGATGGGACCTTCTGTCATTCGACCTGATCCACGTGGCGCTACTTGTATGGTTTGTGGGACATTTGGTCAGTTCATCAAGACCTGACTCCTGCTATGCCCCTGACTCATTTTCGACGGCGGATCGTACCCTTGGACATTCTGTTGACGGGACATTTTCTGATTTAAACCAGTGGTGCCAGAGTCATCCTTTCATCTTCTGCCACTTGTATCGATCGTGCGGTGCATCCATTCACGTCGTTTGGCACTCTAACCGCTTTATTTAACTCTTCAAGCTCTGAAACTATCTTCACCATTTTCTCACTCTTCATAACCTACTTACGTTCTTTCTTCTTGCACCCTTTCTTCTTTGTCGAAGGGCTGTTCTAATTGCTCCCCTCGCTCAACTCTTGCATTTCCAGCCATCTTGATCTTGTTAAAGAATGTCTTCTCACGATGCTTCCTCCAGGGTCCGTCCCCAAGACTTGTACCCTTGGGCCTCGGGCGAACTTCTTGATGAGTGTTCATGCTTGCTCTCCACCAGGGCCGTACGGGAACACAAAGGGGAGTTGTGTTCTTACGACCATCGGGCCTTCGCGAGGAGGCACGATGACGACATCGCTGTGCTCCCTTGCACTCTGGGGGAGCCAGTGTGTGGAGACGGACGAGCGAACGACGGGGTCCCTTTCTTTTACTTTTACCAGGTGGTGTTCAAGACCATCGGGGTGCGCTTACCGTTCTCCCGGTTCGAGAAGGAACTGCTGACGGAGATCAACGTGGCTCCAGCCCAGTTATATCCCAACAGCTGGGCCTTTGTCAAAGCCTTCGATGTCCTCTTTGGGTTTCTGGGTTGTGCACCCTCGGTTGACCTCTTTCTTCATTTTTTTGAGGTGAAGAGACAGAGACACAACCTCTGGGTAACTCTCAGCAATGTTCCCGGAAGAGTTCTCTTCACACCCTTCCAAAGCTCGTTCACGGGGTGGAAAGGCCGGTTCTTCAAGATCTACTGTACTGATCTTGTTCCCGACGCCCTCGATGGGTTTCCGCTGTACTGGGTGAGAGAGGAAAAGGCCCTCAAAGCCAAACCCCTCAAGAATCTGGCTCCAAGTGATCAAATAGCTTGCCGGATTCTTGCTGAGGCGGGAGGTTTTGACTCCGCTACGGTGATCAGCTTGGAGTTCAACGCTAGGACTCTTGAGAAGTACATAAGTAAGAACCACTGCCTTAGGCAACTTCGACCTTCGTTACTTTCTAACTGTGCCTGTCTTTCTTCACTGTGTCTCTAACACATCTGTTCCCTTTGTGCAGGTTCGAAAATAAGCCGAGAAAAGAGGACACGACTTACTCGAGCGCTGCGGGCTGGGAAAGAGGCTTCGCCTTCCTCCAGTGATGACTCTGATGAGCGCTGAGAAGCGGCCTGTTTGTGTTTTTGCATTTTGTACTGAACATTGCTTGTAACAACAATTTTCCAATATCATAATTCTTTACAACGCCACTTTACTTTGCATATGCCTCATATACCGCGCAACTTCCTTTCGTCTCGTTCCGCCAATGATGCATGCCTTCCCTTGGGCGGCGTCTTCTTTCTGGGCGACGCCAAGACCTAGGCGACGCCTTCTTCCTTGGCGACGCCATGACCTAGGCGGCGCATCACATTACTTCTAACAAGGAAAAATAATGGCTGAAAACCAAAGCACTTCTTTTTCTCAACTGGTTTTTCCATTTATTAGGGTGACCTCGTTAAAAAACCCCCGAAAGGGAAAAAGAGCGTCCCCTTCAACTAAATTGTTACATGTTGCTTACATAGGTCAACTGAAATAAAATTTTAAGTTGGCTGCATTCCAACTGCGCGGGATAGGGCCTCCATCTAAAGTCTCCAGGTTGTACGAACCGTTGCCCTTAGCCTCAGTAACTCTGAAGGGTCCGGTCCACTTGGGAGACAGCTTATTCTCCAGCTCGTAAGGGTGAGCTTTCCTCATCACCAGGTCGCCCACCTGAAACTGTCGTGGCTTTACTTTAGAGCTATATTGCCGCTCCACTCTTCTCTTCATCGCTTCAGCTTTTATTCTAGCTTCTTCCCTGGCCTCTTCTAGCAGATCCAGGTTTACCCGCCTCTCCTCATTAGATTCCTCCACCACAAAGTTTTGAAAACGCGGTGAGCTTTCGTGTATTTCTACTGGAATCATCGCGTCCGACCCGTACACCAAACTGAAAGGCGTCTCCATAGTAGAGGATTGGGGCGTGGTGTGGTATGCCCATACAATCCTTGGCACCTCTTCCGCCCACGCCCCTTTGGCCTTCTCTAACCTTCTTTTTAACCCCCTCAGCAGAACTCTGTTTGCTGACTCTACTTGTCCATTGGTCTGGGGGTGTTCAACCGACGCGAACACTTGCTTGATTCCCACTTCAACGCACAGATTTCTTAACTGCTGACTGGCGAACTGGGTCCCATTGTCAGATATCAGGCGCTTAGGTACGCCAAAGCGACACACGATGTTTCTCCACACAAAATGCTGTACCTTATGCGCCGTGATCTGTGCCACGGGCTCCGCCTCTATCCACTTAGTGAAGTATTCGATGGCGACGATCAGATACTTCATCTGCCTGATTGCCAGTGGGAAAGGGCCCAGGATGTCAATACCCCATGTGTGGAAAGGCCACGGGCTGTATATGGACCGCAACTCTTCAGGCGGCGCCTTGTGCCAGTCGGCGTGCTTTTGGCATTGCCTACACCGCTGGGCGTGCCGTGCGCAATCCTCTTTCACTGTTGGCCAGAAGAAACCTGCGCGTATTACCTTGGAGGCTAAGGATCTTCCTCCTACATGGCTTCCACAGATGCCTTCGTGTAGCTCCGCCATTATCCTGGTGCACTCATCGCCACTGACGCATGTTAGGATAGGGTGAGTGAAGCCGTGCCTGAACAACACCCCATCCACCAAAGTATATCTTACGGCGTTCCTTTTGATTTTCTTACCCTCTTCAGGGTCCACTGGAAGGGCCCCATCCGCCAGGTATCGTTTATAGGGTGTCATCCAGGTGTCTCCCGTGGACAGGACACAAACCTGCAACTGCTCCTCCTCAGACGCACCCGCGTATATATTGATGCGGGGCGCCCTCTGCGTATCTTGGGTTAATGAGGAATGACTCCTCGGCCTTCCCCCTGATGCATAAATCTGGAGGACGTCCACCCTGTTGTCCTCCACGAATCGACGCGGAGCTTTGAGGGTCTCCTGGATCACTGTCCTCTGTCTACCCCCCTTGCCTGAGCTGGCCAGCTTTGCGAGTAGGTCGGCTCTGGCATTCTGCTCCCTCGGGACGTGTATTAACTCAAGAGCGTCGAACGCCCCTTTCAACAATTGGACGTATTTTAGATACGCCGCCATCTGGGGGTCCTTCGCCTGGAACTCACCCGACACCTGCCCCGTAATCAACTGGGAGTCGCTCTTCACTAGGAGGTTCTGTGCGCCCATCTCCTTGGCCAAGAGCATTCCTGCAATCAGGGCTTCGTATTCTGCTTGGTTGTTACTTGCCTTGAAGGCAAAACGCAAGGCCTGCTCGATCAGTATGCCGTCGGGTCCTTCCAGCACTATTCCCGCACCACTCCCTTGCTGGTTTGAGGAACCATCAACCGAGAGCAGCCATTGTGAACCCGCTTCCACTTCTTGCTCACCTCCGGGCGAAAGTTCTGCTACAAAATCCGCGTACACCTGCCCTTTAATGGATCCTCTAGGCTCGTACTGTATGTCGAATTCTGACAGTTCCACAGCCCAGCGTACCATTCTTCCTGCCACATCGGGCTTCTGCAGCACCTTCTGTATGGGGAGGTTGGTCATTACCACCACCGTGAAACTGTGAAAGTAATGACGGAGCCTCCTAGCCGAGAACACTACCGCCAGCGCCGCCTTCTCCAGTGCCTGGTACCTTGTCTCAGCTCCCTGTAAGGCTTTGCTTACAAAGTAGATGGGCTTCTGACTCTGGTCCTGGTCTTGTACCAACACTGAACTGATGGCCCTATCTGTTACAGTAAAATACAAACGGAGGGGCACGCCCGTTACCGGTTTGCAGAGAACCGGAGGCGTCGCCAGGTAATCCTTCAGTTTAACGAAAGCCGCTTCGCATTCCTCAGTCCATGCAAAGCGACTGTTTCTCTTGAGGCACTGGAAGTACGGGTGCCCCTTTTCTCCTCCGGCGGAAACAAACCTCGAGAGCGCCGCCATCCGCCCTGTCAACTGTTGAACCTCCTTTACCGATGTCGGACTCCGCATGGCGATAATAGCCGCACATTTGTCGGGGTTCGCCTCTATCCCCCTCTCGGTGAGCAGAAAACCCAAGAATTTACCGGCCTCTACCCCAAAAACACACTTCTCGGGGTTCAACTTGAGGCGATATTTGGATATTGTGTTGAACAATTCCTCCAAGTCTGCCATGTGCTGCACCCTGTTCTGCGACGCCACCACCATGTCGTCTACGTAGGCGTATACGTTCCTCCCGAGCATTGGCGCCAGGACCTTGTCCATTAACCTCTGGTACGTGGCGCCCGCATTTTTGAGCCCGAAGAGCATCACCTTATAGCAATAACTGCATGTTTCAGTCATGAACGCAGTCTTGCTCTCGTCCCTGGGGTGCATCTTGATTTGGTTATACCCTGAGAAGGCGTCCAGGAAGCTTAACACTTTGCTGCCAGACGCGCTGTCCACTAGGGCGTCGATGCTGGGCAGCGGATAGGAATCCTTTGGGCACGCCTTATTCAAGTCCGTGAAGTCAATGCACATTCTCCATTTTCCGTTTGCCTTCTTCACCAAAACGACGTTGGCGAGCCACTCAGGGTACTGAATCTCCCTAATGTGGCCAGCACTCAGCAGCTTCTGCGTTTCATCTTTCACCACCTGTTGTCGCTCCTCATTGAACTTCCTCCTTCTCTGACGCACGGGGCGGACCGTGGCGTCCATGCTGAGGTGGTGGCACAGGAAATCGGGGTCGATGCCCGGCATGTCCGAGGCGGACCATGCGAAGGCATCCAGGTGGCGCGAAATCACTTCCGCCACCCCTTCCCGTTCTTCTGGACTTAGCGAGCTTCCTAACTTGAAAGCTTTGCCGCCAATCTCCCTTTCTAGGATGTTGGCCGCGGGTTGCTCCCTATTATCATCATCGGCGGGCGCCGCTTCTTCTACGGGCGCCGCCTCTTCCACGTGTGCTTCCTCCATTGGCACATCTGCTTCGGGCATCGCCCTTTCTGCTATGGCCTCTTCGAGCGTCTGCCTAACGGGCGTCGCCTCGATCATTGTTGCGTCCGCGCTCGGCGGACGTTCGTACACCATGAAAACGCTTCTCTTCGTCTTCAGGCTGTTTTCGTAGCATTTCCTCGCCTCCTCTTGGTCTGATCTGATGACTATCACCCGGCCACTGAGGTCCGGTAGCTTCATCTTCATGTGACGAGTGGAGGATATTGCACTCAGACGGTTTAACGCCGGTCTGCCCAGCAAAATATTGTAGGCAGAATTAGCGTTCACGACGAGGTACCGAATGCTCTCTGTTCGGGAGGCCTCTCCGTCTGTGAACGTAGTCCTCAGCTCCAGGTACCCCCGGACCTCTATCTGGTTATCCCCGAATCCATACAAACATCCCGTATAGGGACTCAGCAGATCGGGGGACAACCGTAATTTATTAAAGGTTGACAGAAACATGACGTCTGCCGAGCTTCCTTGATCAACAAGCACTCTGTGGACCTTCCTTCCAGCCGTGACGACCGAGATGACAACGGGATCGTTGTCATGGGGCACCACATCTCGGAGGTCTCTTCTTGTGAACACAATATCTGACTCCCAGGACTCCCCCGAGAGCCTCTCTTCAATTGAATTCACCCCCCTCGCGTATTTCTTCCGCTGGGAGGCGGTGGGTCCTCCGCCGGAAAAACCTCCAGCAATGGTGTGGACCTCGCCAAGCACCGGCATCTCGTGTACTGGCTCATCCGCCGGCGGCGGCAGGGTGGCGGTCGTAGTGGACTCCGCGACATAATCTTTCAAAAACCCAGTCCTCACCAGCTCATCTAGCTGGTAGCCCAACAACAGGCAATTATCAATTTGGTGCCCGAAAGCCTCGTGGAATTCGCACCAAGAGTCTTTACGGGGCCCTAACACCTTGTCGGTCTTCGCCGGTCGCCTCAGCCTCTTGGCTATGTTGGGCACGGCGATCAAATCCTTCAACTCAACCACGAAGTTGTACCTCGCCGGTCTTGCTCTTTCTCTGGCGGGACGTTCGCCTCCTGTTGGGCCCCGTGGCTGGGGCTTTCTGGCCTCGTAGGGGCGTCTCGCCTCTGGCTTCTTTCTCCCCGTCGTGGTCTCATTGACTCTGACGGGTTGAGCTCGCGCCGGTCCCCTCGGGCGTGAGGGCACGGCACTGGTGCGCTTCACACATACCTCCCCTTCCGAAGCAATATGCTCTACTGCCCTGTGCCGTAATTCAGCGAAAGTCCTAGGGCGATTGCGGATAATGGATTCTCCGAAGGGGCCGGGGCATACGCCTTTCACAAATGCGTACACGATCATAGGCTCCTCTGTTGTGCCAACCTTCACGACCTGGGCCCCGAAACGATTGATATACTCCTTCAGGGTCTCTCCCTGATACTGCTTCACGTCAAACAGGTCGTAGGAGACCGGCGGCGGGGCCTTGTTGGCTAAGTACTGTTCTCGGAACAATCGCGACAACTGGCGGAAAGATGTGATATGACCTTCTGGGAGGCTAATGAACCAGTCCATAGCCATCCCGGTCACGGTGCTCATGAAGAGCTTGCACTTGGCAGCATCAGAACCGCCTATCAGGACCATCTGCGTGTGAAATGCCGCGAGGTGCGTCTCTGGGTCCTCCATCCCAGTGAAGATTACCTTGGGTCCCGCGAACGTGTTCGGGATCGCTGCGTCTAGGATCTCCTGCGAGAACGGGGTGGAAAACTCCCTTGGCGGGGAATGGTTCTCCGTCTCGTCCTGCCCAGGCCGCCTCCGATCGTTTCTCAGGCCCTGGCGCAACTCCTCATTCACCCAGTGGAGCTCTTCGTTGCGCTCATGCGAGGCGTCAAGATCTGCCTGCATGCGCTCCTGCTCCATCTTCGAATCCGCCATGTCCTGCTGCAGCCCCCTCATTATTTCCAGGACCTGCTGCATGGATAGGTCTGCTGGGGCTGCGCGCGCTGCTCTTCGTCTGGTGGGGGCCATTGTCACTCCAACCTCCTTCAACGTTACTGTAGCTTGGTAAATGTTCCTCGAACTTGCGATGGGGCTGATGTTTTAAATCGGCCCCACGGTGGGCGCCAAATGTTCCGTCCGGTTGACTGGGACGTCTTCGTGCGTGGCCTCAACCGTCAGCTAAGGACTCCTTCCCACTGATTGCCTGCGAATTCCTGCAAAAAAGAGGACAAAGAGGCGCCCTAGCGGCCGTTTGCACTCCGACGCTCAAGTCAGCCAGCAAGAAACACCAAAAAACTGTCCACCCACGTATCTGAGCACCGCGTATGGCACTCTGCGGGTGGTAAAAGAAACTGTGTATATGTGTGTGTGCTGTCCCCTTTAGGCAAAAATCTTCTCCGGTCACTTGTACGTAACCTTAAAGCACGGGCAAGCAACCAAAGAGTTTCTCGTCAATTTGCCCAAGGTTCCAACCCTTTTTCCGACATTCTCAGCGCTATTTAAACTGCCCCAGCATTTAAAGCGCCTTAAAGCGCTTTTACACTCAAACGTAACGCACTCATTAAAGCGCTTAATTACGAAACGTAACGCATTTAAGACGTTGAAACGCTTGGGAGCCATAATAGTACCTGAATGCTAAAAAGGGAAACTGTATTGAATATCTTTAATTACCTGGCACCTGACTTGAGGGTGTTTCTATTCCGGCATTGCTGTCATACACGTGGAGGGCCTCACGACGCCTTGACCCCATCTGGGGGCGTTTCTGCCCATCTGGGGACGTTTCTGCGTGTGGGTCCTCCTGCTTGGGAGTGCTACTGCGCTAGGGGTGGCTTTTTGGGTGCCAACTCATGCCCCCAAGTATCTAGCCACTTACTCTAAGAGCGTATCTGCCTTCCTCTCACACCCTGCACCCGGTTACCCTGGGCGTGACCTTCCTCTTGGGTCGTATCTGTCCCGAAGGCATCTCTGGGGCGGCAGGGGTACTTCGCGAGTCAGGCTGCCCTTTACTGGTACTATCACTATGGCCTTGGAGCCACCTTTTTCTTCTCTTTATCACTTTCCCGAGATATCGGGACCTGAGGCTTTCCCACGACGTCGCTCCCTCCATGGTCTTTCCTACCCATGGGTATCGGGGAACCACACCGTGATTGCCTTGCTTTTACACTGTTTAATCTGGCGACGCCCTCACCTGGGCGACGCCTTCACCTAGGCGACGCCTTCACCTAGGTGACGCCTTCGCCTAAGCGACGCCTCCTCTTGGCGTCTCTACATCTGGGCGACACCTCGAGCTGACTTTGACTTTCCAGTCGTTGACTTTGACCTTGACTTAGTCAACGCCCTGATACGGAACGGTACAGTACTGCTAGTAATACAAGTACTACTAGCAATAATAATAATAATAGTACTGCTACTAATACTAGCACAAGTAGTACTCCTAGTTATACTAGTAATACTAGTAATGCTAGTAATTCTAGTACTGCTAGTACAACTACTAATAGTAATACAAGAAATACTAGTACTTCTAGAAATACTAGTTCTGTTAATAATACTAGTACTGGTGGTAATACTAGTACTCCTTGTAATACTAGTACTGCTAGTAATATCAGTAGTGCTAGTTATACTAGTATTGCTAGTAATACTAGTACTGCTAGTAGTACTAGTACTGCTAGTAATACTAGTACTGTAGTAATACTAGTAATACTAGTACTTGTAGTAATACTAGTACTGCTAGTAATATTAGTATAGTTAGTAATACTAATCCTGCTACTACTGTTTGTAATACTAGTACAGCTCGTAATACTAGTACTGCCACTAACACTAGTACTGCCAGTAACACTAGTACTGCCAGTAACACAAGTACTGCTAGTAACACTAGTACTGCCATGCAAGTAACACTAGTATTGCTAATAATACTAGTACTGCTTGTAATACTAGTAAAACTAATACTACTAGTAATACTAGTACTGATAGTAATACTAGTACTGATAGTAATACTAGTACTGCTAGTAATACTAGTACTGCTAGTATTACTAGTACTGCTAGTAATACTTGTACCTCTAGTAATACTAGTACTGCTAGTAATACAAGTACTGCTAATAATACTAGTACTTTTAGTAATACTAGTACTGCTAGTAATACTAATATTGCTAATAATACTAGTACTGCTTGTAATACTAGTAAAACTAATACTGCTAGTAATACTAGTACTGCTAGTAATACTAGTACTGCTAGTAATACTAGTACTGCTAGTAATACTAGTACTGCAAGTAATACTAGTACTGCTAGTAATACTAGTACTGCTAGTTATACGAGTACTACTAGTATTACTAGTACTGCTAGTAATACTTGTACCTCTAGTAATACTAGTACTGCTAGTAATACAATTACTGCTAATAATACTAGTACTTTTAGTAATACTAGTACTGCTAGTAATACTAATACTGCTTGTAATACTAGTAAAACTAATACTGCTAGTAATACTAGTACTGCTAGTAATACTAGTACTGCTAGTAATACTAGTACTGCTAGTAATACTAGTACTGCTAGTTATACGAGTACTACTAGTAATACTAGTATTGCTAGTAATACTTGTACCTCTAGTAATACTAGTACTGCTAGTAATACAAGTACTGCTAATAATACTGGTACTGTTAGTAATACTAGTACTGCTAGTAATACTACAACTATTAGTAATACTAGTACAGCTAGTAATACTATTATACCTATTTATACAAGTAATACTACTACTGTTAGTAATACTAGTTAAGGTAGTAATACTAGTATTATTAGCAACACTAGTACAGCTAGTAATACTAATACTGCTAGTACTGCTAGTAACACTAGTACTGCTAGTAGTACTAGTATTGCTAGTAATACTAGTACATCTAGTAATACTAATACTGCTAGTAATACTAGTACTGCTAGTAATACTAGAAACGCTTGTAATACTAGTAGTGCTGTTACTGCTAGTACTACTAGTAGTGCTAGTACTGCACGTAATACTAGTACTGCTAGTAATACTACTGTTGCTATTTATACTAGTACTGCTATTTATACTAGTACTGCTAGTAATACTAGTACTGCTAATAATACTAGTACTGCTAGTCATACTAGTACTGCTAGTCATACTAGTACTGCTAGTCATACTAGTACTGCTAGTAATACTAGTACTGCTAGTCATACTAGTACTGCTAGTCATACTAGTACTGCTAGTAATACTAGTAATACTAGTACTGCTAAAAATATTAGTACTACTTTTAATAAAAGTAAAACTAGTATTGCAAGTAATATTAGTACAATTAGTTATACTAGTACTGCTACTACTGCTTGTAATACTAGTACAGCTCGTAATACTAATACTGCTAGTAATAGCAGTACAGCTAATAATAATAGTACTGCTAGTAATACTAGTATTGCTAAAAATACTAGTACTACTATTAATACTAGTAAAACTAGTACTGCTAGTAATATTAGTACAGTTAGTAATACTAGTTCTGCTACTACTGTTTGTAATACTAGTACAGCTCGTAATACTAGTACTGCCAGTAACACTAGTACTGCCAGTAACACAAGTACTGCCAGTAACACTAGTACTGCCATTAACACTAGTACTGCCAGTAACACTAGTACTGCCAGTAACACTAGTACTGCCAGTAGCACTCGTATTGCTAGTAATTTTAGTACTTCTAGTAATACTAGTACTTCTTGTAATACTGGTAAAACTAATACTGCTAGTAATACTAGTACTGCTAGTAATACAAGTACTGCTAGTAATACTAGTACAGCTAGAAATTTTATTACTGTTAATACTACTACTACTATTAACACTAGTAAAACTAGTACTGCTAGTAATATTAGTACAGTTAGGAATACTAGTACTGCTACTACTGCTATTAACACTAGTACGGCTAGTAACACTAGTACTGCTATTAATAATAGTAAAACTAGTACTGTAAGTAATACTAGTGTTGTTAGTAATACTAGTAATTCTTGTAATACTAGTATTACTAGTAATACTAATATTGCTTGTAATAGGGGTACTACTAGTAATAGGAGTACTGCTACTAATAGAAGTACTGCTGGTAATACTAGTAACACTAGTACTGCTTGTAATTTTAGTAATACAAGTACTTCAAGTAATACTAGAACTACAAAAAATACTAGTACTACTTGTAATACAAGTACCGCTAGTAATACTAGTACTGTTAGTAATTTGAGTACTAGTACTGCTAGTAATACTAGTAATCCTAGTAATACTAGTACTCCTAGTAATAATAGTACTGCTAGTAATCTTAATACTGCTAGTAATACTAGTATTGCTAGAAATAACAGTAATGCTAGTAATATTAGTAATGCTTGTAATACTAGTACTGCTAGTATTACTTGTACTGTTAATATTACTAGTGATACTAGTAACGCTAGTTATACTAGTAATACTAGTACTGCTTGTTATACTAGTATTACTAGTACTGCTAGTTATACAAGTAATACTAGTACTGCTAGTTATACTAGTAATACTAGTACTGCTAGTTATACTAGTAATACTAGTACTGCTAGTTATACTAGTAATACTAGTACTGCTAGAAATACTAGTACTGCTAGTAATACTAGTCCTTCTAGTAATACTACTACTGCTAGTAATATTAGTACTGCCACAAATTTGATTATTCCTAATAATACTAGTACTACTATTAAAACTAGTAAAACTAGAACTGCTATTAATATTAATACACTTAGTAATACGAGTACGGCTACTACTGCTAGTAACATTAGTACTGCTAGTAACACTAGTATTGCTAGTAACACTAGTACTGCTAGTAGCGCTAGTACTGCTAATAATACTAGTACTGCTTGTAAAACTGGTAAAACTAATATTGCTAGTAATACTAGTACAGCTAGTTATACTAGTAATACTTGTCCTGCTAGTAATACTAGTAATACTTGTCCAGCTAGTAATACTAGTCAAGCTATTAATACTAGTACTGCTAGTAATACTTGTACTCCTAGTAATACTAGTATTTCTAGTAATACTAATATTGCTAGTAATACTAGTAATGCTAGTAATACTAGTAATGCTTGTAATACTAGTACTGCTAGTAATACTTGTACTGTTAATATTACTAGTGATACTAGTATTGCTAGTTATAATAGTAATACTAGTACTGCTAGTTATACTAGTAATACTAGTACTGCTAGTTATACAAGTAATACTAGTACTGCTAGTAATACTAGTACTCCTAGTATTACTAGTACTACTAGTGATACTAGTTCTGGTAGTAATACTAGTATTGCTAGTAATACAAGTGCTGCTAGTAATACTAGTACTGCTAGTAATACTAGTACTACTAGTAATACTGGTAATGCTCATAATAATAGTACTGCAGGTAATACTTGTACTATAGTAATACTAGTACTGCTAGTAATACTAGTATTGCTAGTAATACTTGTCTGTTAGTAATATTAGTACTGCTTGTAATACTAGTGCTGCTATTAATACTAGTAAAACTAGTACTGCAAGTAATACTAGTGTTGTTAGTAATACTAGTACTTCTTGTAATACTAGTACTGCTAGTAATATTAATACTTCTTGGAATACTAGTACTATTAATACTGCTAGTAATAGGAGAACTGCTAGTAATAGAAGTGCTGCTAGTAATACTAGTACTGCTAGTAATACTAGTACTGCTAGTAATACTTGTACTGTTAATATTACTAGTGATACTAGTACTACTAGTTATACTAGTAATACTAGTACTGCTAGTTATACTAGTAATACGAGTACTGCTATTAATACTAGTATTGCTAGTAATACTAGTACTGCTAGTAATACTAGTACTGCTAGTAATATATGTACTCCTAGTAATACAAGTACTTTATGTAATACTAGTATTGCTAGTAATACTAGTAATGCTCGTAATACTAGTATTGCTAGTAATAGTAGTACTGCTAGTAATACTTGTACTGCTAGTACTGCTAGGAATACTAGTACTACTAGTAATACTAGTACTGTTAGTAATACTAGTACGGCTAGTAATACTAGTACTGCTAGTAATACTAGTACTGCTAGTAATACTACTACTGCTAGTAATACTAGTACTGCTAGTGATACTAGTACTTCTAGTAATTTTAGTACTACTAGTAATACTAGTAATGCTATAAATACTATTTCTGCTTTTAATACTAGTAAAACTACTAGTGCTAGTAATAATAGTACTGTTAGTACTACTAGTACTTCTTGTAATACTAGTACTGCTAGTAATACTAATACTGCTTGTAATAAGGGTACTACTAGTAATAGAAGTACTGCTAGTAATAGGTGTACTGCATGTAATACTAGTACTGCTAGTAATGCTAGTAATACTAGTACTACTAGTAATACTAGTACTGCTAATAATACTAGTTATACTAGTACTACTACTTATAATAGAAATACTAGTACTGCTAGTTATACTAGTAATACTAGTACTGCTAGTAATATTAGTACTTGAAGTAATACAAGTACTGCTTGTAATACTAGTACTGCTAGTAATAGTTGTAAAAGTAGTACTGGTACTATTGCTATTAATACTAGTACTGCTAGTAATACTAGTATTGTTAGTAATACCAGTATTGTTACTACTACTAGTACTGCTCGTAATACTAGTACTGTTAGTAATAGTAGTACTGCTAGTAATAGTAGTACTGCTAGTAATACTAGTACTGCTAGTAATACTAGTACTGCTAGTCGTACTAGTACTGCTAGTCATACTAGTACTGTTAGTAATACTCGTACCGCTAGTAATACTAGTACTGCAAGTTATATTTGTAATACTAGTATTGCTAGTTATACTAGTAATACTATTACTGCTACTTATACTAGTAATACTAGTACTGTTAGTAATACTAGTACTGGTAGTAATAGTAGTAGTACTAGTAAACTAGTACTGTTAGTAATACTAGAACTACTAGTAATACTAGTACTGCGAGAAATACTAGTACTGCTAGTAATATATGTACTTCAAGTACTAGTACTACTAGAAATATTAGTACTACTTGTAGTACAAGTACTGCTAGTGATACTAGTACTGCTACTAATTTGAGTACGGCTAGAAATACTAGTACTGCTCGTAATACTAGTAAAAGCAGTACTGGTATATTGCTAGTAATACTAGTATTGTTAGTAATACTAGTACTGCTAGTAAAACTAGTAATGCTCGTAATACCAGTATTGCTAGTAATAGTAGTACTGCTAGTAATACTAGTAATACTAGTACTGCTAGTAATACCAGTACTGCTAGTTATAATAGTAATACTAGTACTGCTTGTTATACTAGTAATACTAGTACTGCTACTTATAATAGTAATACTAGTACTGTTAGTAATACTAGTACTTCCAGTATTACTAGTGCTAGTCATACTAGTAGTGCTAGTACTGCTAATAATACATGTACTTGTAGTAACACTAGTACTTCTAATAATACTAGCACTGCTAGTAATACTAGTACTGCTATTAATACTTGTACTGCTAGTAATACTAGTACTGGTAGTAATTTTAGGACTACTAGTAATTCTAGTACTGCTAGTAATACTAGTAAAAGTAGTATTGCTAGTAATACTAGTAAATTTAGTAATACGAGGACTGCTAGTAATACTAGTATTGTTAGTAATACTTGTACTGTTAGTAATACTAGTACTGCTCGTAATACTAGTACAGCTAGTAATACTAGTACTGCAAGTAATTCTACTACTCCTAGTAATACTAGTATTGCTAGTAATACTAGTACTGCTAGTAATTTTAGTACTACCAGTAATACTAGTACTACTATTAATACTAGTTCTGCTATTAATACTAGTAAAACTACTAGTGCTAGTAATACTAGTACTGTTAGTAATACTAGTACTTCTTCTAATACTAGTACTGCTAGTAATACTAATACTGCTTGTAATAGGGGTACTGCTAGTAATAGAAGTACTGCTAGTAATAGGAGTACTGCAAGTAATACTAATACTTCTAGTAATTCTAGTAATGCTAGTAATACTAGTACTGCTATTACTACTAGTACTACTATTTATAATAGATAAACTAGTACTGCTAGTTATACTAATACTTCTTGTAATAGGGGTACTGCTAGTAATAGAAGTACTGCTAGTAATAGGAGTACTGCAAGTAATACTAATACTTCTAGTAATTCTAGTAATGCTAGTAATACTAGTACTGCTATTACTACTAGTACTACTAGTTATAATAGATAAACTAGTACTGCTAGTTATACTAGTACTGCTAGTAATATTACTACTGCAAGTGATACAAGTATTGCTACTCATACTAGTATTGCTAGTAATACTAGAACTGTTAGTAATATTAGCACTGCTAGTAATATATGTACTTCTAGTAACACTAGTACTGCTTGTAATACTAGTACTGCTAGTAATACTAATAAAAGTAGTACTAGTATTATTACAATTAATACTAGTACTGTTAGTAATACTAATCCTGCTAGTAATACTAGTATTGTTAGTAATACCAGTATTGTTACTAATACTAGTACTGCTCGTAATACTAGTACTTCTAGTAGTAGTAGTACTGCTAGTAATACTAGTACTGCTAGTGATACTAGTACTGCTAATACTTCTAGTCATACTAGTACTATTAGTAATACTAGTACTGCTAGTAATAAAAATACTACTAGTAATACTAGTGTTGCTACTACTACTACTGATACTAGTACTGCTAGTTATACTAATAATACTACTTATACTAGTAATACTAGTAATACTAGTACTGCTAGTAATAGTAGTACTGCTAGTAATACTAGTATTGTTAGAAATAGTAATACAGCAAGTAATACTAGTACTGTTAGTCATACTAGAACTGCTAGTAATACTAGTACTGCTAGAAATACTGGTACTGCTAGTAATAGTAGTTCTGCTAGTAATACCAGTATTGCTAGTAATTTTAGTACTACTAGTAATACTAGTATTGTTATTAATACTAGAAAAACTAGTACTCATAGTAATACTAGTATTGTTAGTAATACTAGTACTGCTAGTAGTGCTTGTAATTCTAGTAACACTAGTACTTCTTGTAATAGGAGTACTGCTAGTAATAGGAGTACTGCTTGTAATAGGAATACTGCTGGTAATAGTAGTACTGCTAGTAATACTAGTACTGTTAGTAATACTAGTACTGCTAGTACTGCTAGTAATACTAGTAATGCTAGTAATACTAGTACTACTAATACTACTAGTAATAGTAGTACTACTAGTTATTGTAGTAATACTAGTATTGATAGTTATACTAGTAATACTAGTACTTCTAGTAATACTAGTGCTAGTCATACTAGTAGTGCTAGTACTCCTAGTAATACTAGTAATGCTAGTAATTCTAGTACTGCTAGTAATAGTAGTACTGCTATTAATACTAGTACTGCTAGTAATACATGTACTTGTAGTAACACTAGTACTTCTGGTAATACTAGCACTGCAAGTAATACTAGTACTGCTAGTAATACTAGTACTGGTATTAATTTTAGTACTACTAGTAATACTAGTACTGGTAGTAATTTTAGTACTACTAGTGATACTAGTACTGCTAGTTATATTAGTAATACTAGTATTGGTACTTATACTAGTAATACTAGTACTACTAGTAATACTAGTACTGCTAATAATACTAGTACTGCTAATAATACTAGTACTGCTTGTTATAGTAGTACTGCTACTAATAGTAGTACTGTTAGTAATACTAGAACTGCTAGTAATACTAGTACTGTTAGTAATACTAGAACTGCTAGTAATACTAGTATTGCTAGAAATACTAGTACTGCTAGTAATACTACTACTGCTAGTAATACTAGTACTGATTGTAATACTAATACTGCTAGTAATTTTAGTACTACTCGTACTGCTATTAATAATAGTAAAACTAGTACTGCTAGTAATAGTAGTATTGTTAGTAATACTAGTACTACTAGTAATACTAGTACTTCTTGTAATACGAGTACTGTTATTAATAGGAGTACTGCTAGTAATAGGATTACTGCTAGTAATACTAGTACTTTTAGTAATACTAGTACTGTTAGTAATACTAGTACTACTAGTAGTAATACTAGTACTGCTAGTAATACTAGTCCTGCTAATAATACTAGTACTGCTAGTAATTCTAGTACTGCTAGTTATACTAGTAATACTTGTACTGGTAGTAGTACTAGTACTTCTAGTAATACTAGTGCTAGTCATACTAGTAGTGCTAGTACTGCTAATAATACATGTACTTGTAGTAACACTTGTACTTCTAGTAATACTAGCACTGCTAGTAATACTAGTACTGCTATTAATACTTGTACTGCTAGTAATACTAGTACTGGTAGTAATTTTAGTACTACTAGTAATTCTAGTACTGCTAGTAATACTAGTAAAAGTAGTATTGCTAGTAATACTAATACATTTAGTAATACGAGGACTGCTAGTAATACTAGTATTGTTAGTAATACTTGTACTGTTAGTAATACTAGTACTGCTCGTAATACTAGTACTGCTAGTAATACTAGTACTGCTAGTAATACTTGTGCGGCTAATAATACTAGTACTGCTAGTAATACTAGTACCGCTTGTAGTACTAGTACTACTAGTAATACTAGTTCTGTTGAACCAAGTGGCGTTCAAGCTTTGAAGAATCCTAATCCTTTGAAGGATGTTGAATCTTTTGTTGTGGTTGGTGTTGTGCTAGTTTAGCTTAGTTCTGTGGTAGTTTGAATGTTGTAATCCACCCTTTGATTAAATCTAAAGCATAAGCATCTCAATCTTTGTGAAAGTAAAATGTTTTCAAACTAAGTTAAAACAACCAATTGTTTAGTCGAAACAACCGATTGTTTATACTTAGGTTTTTTGAGAAAAAGATTGAAAATTGTTTTTAAAATTGTTGAACTGTTAAGAACCAAAACAACCAATTGATTCGAGGAAACAACCGATTGTTTGTTTTGGGACCATAACAGAAAAATTGTTTTATCTTTAACTGAGCTTTAAATGTTTTAACTGCTTACGCTCCAGTCATTAAATGCTTTGACCAATCTTTTAATGCAATTTAAGAGTTTGTTAAGATTTGATAACAAACTACATCTTTGAATAAATTCAGAAAAACAGAATTGACAATCAATCTTTGACAAGTTTTTGCTAAGAGTTTTTGAGTTTTTCAAAGAGCTGAGTTTGCTAAGAGTGTGTGAGTGTGTGATTGATCAAAGTTGTGGAATAGGATTCTGCTTGTATAGATTTCAGATTATCTTCTGTAACAAGTGTAATCCTTGTACTCTCTGTAAAAACAAGTTTCATTTCTGTGTTTGCTAAGATTGGTTGTGTGTTCTTGAGGGGATCAAGATCAGCAATCTTGGTGTAGGTGTGTTGACCAAGGAGAGTGGGTTTCTTGAGGTTTTCAAGGTCATTCTCTTGGTTGTTGTGTAAGTGATCAAGGTGTGATTGCTTAGTGGATTTCCTCAGGGTTTCTGAGAAGACTGGATGTAGCTCTAGGTTTGGAGTGAACCAGTATAAACAACTGTGTACAATCTCTCTATCCCTATCTCTTTAAATTCAGTTTTGTCATTTGATAACTGGTATAAACAACCGATTGTTTCGGTAAAACAACCAATTGTTTTTCCAGTATTGTGCTTTTGCTTTATGTTTTGAAAAACGGAATTCTTAAACAAGGTTTTCTTGAAGTATTTTCATTCTAGGCTTAAAAGTTTATGAAAATCTTTCTTAAACAATTCACCCCCCTCTCGTTTAAGGCCATATATTCTAACAATTGGCATCAAGAGCTTGGTTCTTGAAAGTTATTCAAGTTGATCTAAAAATCTTTTTTCTATGGCTGGAAAACTATCTTTTGAGGAAGGTGCTTCAATCTACAAACCACCTTTATTCTGTGGATTGGATTATAAGTTTTGGGAAGCAAGAATGAAAATATTTATTGAATCTATTGATCAAAGAATTTGGGATTCAATTGAGAATGGTCCCTACATTCCAAAGTTCAAAAAGGATAATTCTTTCATTGCAAAACCTTTGTCCAAATGGACAAATGATGAATGTAAGATGGCCCAGCTTGATCGGTCTGCTCAAAACATTATAGCTTCTGCACTAGATACTAATGAATTTTTCAGGATATCAAAGTGCAAAACTGCTAAGGATATGTGGGATACACTCAAGGCTGCTCATGAACCAAAGGAAGCAATGACAAAGAGTTAAGCAAGAAGGAAAAGAAGGCAAAATAAGAAAAGCCTCAATCTTTGCTTCATGGCCAGAAGGGAGGATGACTCAAGTAGTGTAAGTTCATCAAACTCCTCAAACTCTGAAAATTATGGTCAATTACTTCAAGCCTTTCAAGAAACACATGAAGAAGCCAACCAATTGGCCCTCTTGAACAATCGGTTAAAAGAAAAGAACAACTGGCTTGAAAATAGAGTAAAGGCACTGGAAGAGGATTTAGGAAATTCAAAAAAAGATTTTGAAAATCTAGAAATCATTTACAAAAACTCCTCTTGCAAGTGTGATACTCTAGTTTGTGAAAATTGTGAAAATCTTGAAAAGAAGGTCCACTATCTTGTTAAAACAGTGGATAAGCTTTCTAAAGGCCAATCCAACTTTGAGAGTGTTCTAGCATCTCAAAACTGTGTTTTTGGAAAATCTGGATTGGGTTTTAATCCACAAAACAAACAAGATAGATTTTCAAAATCATTTTTGAAAATGCCAGAAAAACAATCGATTGAACCATCGAAACAACCGATTGTTACATGCTTCTATTGCATGAAAAGTGGTCATTCTGTGAGGTTCTGTAAAATCAGAAAACATGTTGTTCCTAAAGGTCTTATGAAGTGGATTCCTAAGGGAAATAAAGCTTTAATTGATGGGTATAAACCAGATGGACCCACATTCATAAGAGGACCAAATCTTTGTACTTGAAAATCTCTTTTGTAGGAAATCTTGGAGGAGAGCAAGCAACTATGGTACTTGGATAGTGGATGCTCCAAGCACATGACAGGGGACAAATCAAAGTTCCTGTGTATCTCCTTTAAGCAAGAAGGTCATGTCACCTATGGAGACAACAACAAAGGAAGGATTCTTGGGAGAGGATCCATAGGAGACAAAGACATCTTGGTAATCCATGATGTGCTTTATGTATAAGGCCTAAAGCATAATCTGCTGAGCATTAGCCAACTTTGTGACAAGGGATATCAAGTGATGTTCAAGGCAAATACATGTGAAATCTGTCTACCCAACACCAAAGAGGTAATGTTGGTAGGTAAGAGAGTTAATAATGTGTATCTTCTAGATATCTCTTCACCATGTTCAATTGGATGTCTTCTATCCAAGCAAGATGAATCTTGGCTTTGGCATAGAAGAATTGCTTATATTCACATGAATCATTTGAACAAGCTTATTTCAAAACATCTTGTGATTGGGTTGCCAAAACTCAAGTTTGAGAGGGATCACATTTGTGAAGCATCTCAAAAAGGGAAACAAGTGAAAAGTTCTTTCAAAATTAAAAATGTTGTTTCATCTTTGAGACCTCTTGAACTTCTTCACATGGATCTCTTTGGACCCTCAAGAACTATGAGTCTTGGTGGAAATTATTATGCTTTTGTTATTGTTGATGACTTTTCTAGGTACACTTGGACTCTTTTCTTGGAATCAAAGAGTGATGCCTTTGCTGCATTCAAAAAGCTAGCAAGAAGACTACAAAACACAAAGAACAGCAACATAGGTTCTATTAGGAGTGATCATGGAGGAGAATTTCAGAATGAGAAGTTTAGCAAATTCTGTGAGAAGTTGAGAATTCTGCACAATTTTTCTGCTCCAAGAACACCACAGCAGAATGGAGTGGTAGAAAGGAAGAACAAGTCTCTTGAAGAGCTTGCAAGGACAATGCTTAGTGAGTCATCACTTCCTAAGTATTTTTGGGCAGATGCAGTGAGCACCTCATGCTATGTGATGAATAGGGTGCTTATAAGGCCTATTTTGAAGAAAACTCCATATGAAATTTTCAATGGAAGGAAGCCTAACATTAGTCACCTCAAAGTCTTTGGCTGCAGCTGTTTCATTCTCAACAATGGAAAAGAAAACTTGGGAAAGTTTGATGAGAAAGCGGACCTTGGTATCTTCATAGGTTATTCACTCACAAGTCATGCATATAGAGTATACAACAAGAGGTTGATAACTGTAGAAGAATCAGTTCACGTTGTCTTTGATGAGGTAGATCGCATAATCAATCAAATCCCAAAGACCAGTGCTGAGGAAGATGAACAGAGCATCAGTTTGGAGAAGCTGGAAATCTGTGTAGAAAAACAACTGGTTGATTCGCAGAAACAACCGATTGAAATTCTGCAATAGAGTGAGCTGCCCAAGGAGTGGAGGATTCCTAGAGATCTGTCAGTGGATAACATCATAGGGCAGATAAAGGAAGGTGTCTCCACACGTATCTCCATCTCAAACTTCTGCAGGCACACAACTTTTGTCTCTCAAATTGAACCAAAGTCAATTGAGGAAGCTCTCAAGGATGAGAAGTGGGTTGAAGCTATACATGAAGAGCTGAATCAGTTTGCAAGGAATGAGGTATGGTTTCTTGTCCCTAAAACTAATGAAATGAATATTATTGGTTCGAAATGGGTTTTCAGTAATAAGCTAGATGAGGATGGTGTGATCACAAGGAACAAAGCAAGGCTAGTTGCCAAAGGCTACAATCAAGAAGAGGGCATAGATTATGGTGAGACCTTTGCTCCTGTTGCTAGATTGGAGGTTGTGAGGCTGCTGCTGGCCTTTGCATGTATGAGTGGTTTTAAACTCTTCCAAATGGATGTCAAGAGTGCCTTCTTGAATGGCTACATCAATGAGGAAGTCTATGTAGATCAACCACCGAGCTTTGAAGATCATAAGTATCCCAACCATGTCTTCAAGTTGAAGAAAGCTTTGTATGGACTGAAACAAGCTCCAATGAAGTGGTATGAAAGGCTTAGCAACTTTCTGCTATCTCATGGATATGAAAGAGGAATGGTAGACAAGACTCTCTTCATCAAGAAGTCAAATGCAGAAATAATTCTTGTGCAAATCTATGTTGATGATATCATCTTTGGTGCTACACAAGATAGATTGTGTGAAGAATTTGTGGTTGCAATGAAAGGTGAGTTTGAAATGTCTATGATGGGAGAACTATATTTTTTTCTTGGATTGCAGGTTAAGCAAACGAAGGATGGGATCTTCTTAAGTCAATCAAAGTATTGCAAGGAGATTCTCAAGAAATTTGAAATGGAGAGTTGCAAAGAAGCTAGTACTCCAATGCCATCAAGCTGTTACATGAATGCAGATGCTGCTGGAAAATGTGTAGATCAAACAAAATACAGAGGATTGATTGGATCTTTGCTTTATCTAACAGCTAGTAGGTCGGACATCATGTTTGCGGTGTGTCTATGTGCAAGATATCAAGCAAATCCCAAAGAGTCACACTTCAAAGCTGCAAAAAGAATTCTGAAATATCTCAAAGGAACATCATCTGTAGGATTATGGTATCCTTCTCACTCTCCAATACATTTAATTGGTTAATCAGATTCTGACTTTGCAGGTTGCAAGCTAGATAGAAAGAGCACAAGTGGCACTTGTCACCTTCTTGGCTCAAGCCTAATCTCATTGCATAGCAAGAAGCAAGCATGTGTTGCTCTCTCTACTGCTGAGGCTGAGTACATTGCTATTGGAAGCTGTTGTGCACTGATTCTATGGCTCAAGCAACAACTTGCAGATTTTGGTTTACAAATCAGCAAGGTTCCCTTAATGTGTGATAACACAAGTGCCATCAATCTTACAAAAAATCAGATTCAGCACTCAAGGACCCAACATATTGAGATAAGGCATCATTTCATCAGGGATCATGTACAAAATGGGAATTGTGAAGTGAAGTTTGTGGAGACCAAACTGCAGTTAGCTGACATCTTCACCAAACCATTACCAAAAGAGAGGTTTTTCTTCTTAAGAAATGAGTTAGGTATTCTTGATCTTAATAATCTCTCCTAAATTTGTTTTAATACATGCTAAAGTCTATTTGTGAAGACAAATAGGGGGAGAATTAATTGGTTCTTGTATATCTTTATCTGATATTATATAATCTGTTAAAATCTCTGATATGAAAGTGTTTTTTGCTACTGCTGATAGAAACAACCGATTGTTTCGTGTAAACAATCGATTGTTTATCATGCTTTATGCTTAGAATATGTAAAAATCTAACTTGCTACTGTAAGAAGCATTGGGTAGTATAAATGTAATTTTTGCAGGTACTGCTTTAGATTCAATCAGAACAAACACAAGCACCAGGGATTTTTCTTCATCAAATAGGGGGAGATTGTTGAACCAAGTGGTGTTCAAGCTTTGAAGAATCCAAATCCTTTGAAGGATGTTGACGCCTTTGTTGTGCTTGGTGTTGCTGTGCTGGTTTAGCTTAGTTCTGTGGTAGTTTGAATGTTGTAATCCACCCTTTGATTAAATCTAAAGCATAAGCATCTCAATCTTTGTGAAAGTAAAATGTTTTCAAACTAAGTTAAAACAACCGATTGTTTGTTTTGGGACCATAACAGAAAAACTCTTTTATCTTTGACTGAGCTTTAAATGTTTTAACTGCTTACGCTCCAGTCATTAAATGCTTTGACCAATCTTTTAATACAATTTAAGAGTTTGTTAAGATTTGATAACAAACTACATCTTTGAATAAATTCAGAAAAACAGAATTGACAATCAATCTTTGACAAGTTTTAGCTAAGAGTTTTTGAGTTTTTCAAAGAGCTGGGATTGGTAAGAGTGTGTGATTGATCAAAGTTGTGGAATAGGATTATGCTTGTATAGATTTCAGATTATCTTCTGTAACAAGTGTAATCCTTGTACTCTCTATAAAAACAAGTTTCGTTTCTGTGTTTGCTAAGATTGACTGTGTGTTCTTGAGGGGATCAAGATTAGCAATCTTGGTGTAGGTGTGTTGACCAAGGAGAGTGTGTTTCTTGAGGTGTTTGAGGTCATTCTCTTTGTTGTTGTGTAAGTGATCAAGGTGTGATTGCTTAGTGGATTTCCTCAGGGTTTCTGAGAAGACTGGATGTAGCTCTAGGTTTGGAGTGAACCAGTATAAACAACTGTGTACAATCTCTTCATCCCTATCTCTTTAAATTAAGTTTTGTCATTTGATAACTGGTATAAACAACCGATTGTTTCGGTAAAACAACCAATTGTTTTTCCAGTATTGTGCTTTTGCTTTTATGTTTTGAAAAATTGAATTCTTATTCAAGGTTTTCTTGAAGTATTTTCTTAACAATTCACCCCCCTCTCGTTTAAGGCCATGTATTCTAACAAGTGCTGCTAGTAATACTAGTGTTGCTATTTATACTAGTACTGCTAGTAATACTAGTACTGCTACTACTGCTAGTAATACTAGTACTGCTAGTAATACTAGTACTGCTACTACTGTTTGTAATCCTAGTACTGCTCGTAACACTAGTACTGCTAGTAATTGTAGTACTGCTAGTAATACTAGTTCTGTTAGTAATACTAGTACTGCAAGTAATACCAGTAATACTAGTACTGCTAGTAATACAAGTAAAGCTAGTAATACTAGTAAAGCCAGAAATACTAGTACTGTTAGTAATACTAGTATAGCTAGTAATACTAGTACTGCTAGTAACACTAGTACTGCTAGTAACACTAGTACTGCTAGTAACACTAGTACTGCTAGTAATACTAGTACTGCTCGTAATACTAGTAAAACTAGCAATCCTAGTACTGCAAGTAATACTAATATGGTTAGTAATACTAGTACTGCTAGTAATACAAGTACTGCTAGTAATAATAGTACTGCTAGCAATACTAGCACTAAAAGTACTCCTAGTAATACTAGTACTGCTAGTACAACTAGTAATATTAGTATTGTTAGTAATACAAGTAATACTAGTACTGCTAGTATTACTAGTTCTGTTAGTAATACTAGTACTGCTAGTAATACTAGTACTGCTAGTAATATTAGTAATTCTAGTATTGATAGTAGTACTAGTAGGACTAGTACTACTAGTGCTGCTAGTAATATCAGTACTGCTAGTACTACTAGTACTGCTAGTAATATCAGTAGTGTTAGTTATACTGGTACTGCTTGTAACACTAGTACTACTAGTACTACTTGTAATACTAGTACTGCTAATAATATATGTACTTCTAGTAATACTAGTACTTCTAGTAATACTAGTACTTCTAGTAATACTAGTACTGCTAGTAATACTAGTACTTCTAGTAATACTAGTACTTCTAGTAATACTAGTACTTCTAGTAATACTAGTACTGTCAGAAATACTAGTACTGCTAGTAATTTGAGTACTGCTAGTAATACTAGTAAAAGTAGTACTGGTAGTATTGCTAGTAATACTAGTACTGTTAGTAATACTAGTAATACTAGTATTGTTAGTAATACTAGTACTGTTAGTAATACTAGTACTGTTAGTAATACTAGTACTGTTAGTAATACTAGTACTGCTCGTAATACTAGTACTGTTAGTAATAGTAGTTCTGCTAGTAATACTAGTACTGCTAGTCATACTAGTACTGCTAGTATTGCTAGTACTGCTAGTAATACTAGTACTGCTCGTAATACTAGTAAAACTAGCAATCCTAATACTGCAAGTAATACTAGTATGGTTAGTAATACTAGTATTGCTAGTAATACAAGTACTGCTAGTAATAATAGTAATAATAGTACTGCTAGTAATACTAGCACTAATAGTACTCCTAGTAATACTAGTACTGCTAGTACAACTAGTAATATTAGTATGGTTAGTAATACTAGTACTGCTAGTATTACTAGTTCTGTTAGTAATACTAGTACTGCTAGTAATATTAGTAATTCTAGTATTGATAGTAGTACTAGTAAGACTTGTACTATTAGTAATACTAGTGCTGCTAGTAATATCAGTACAGCTAGTACTACTAGTACTGCTAGTAATATCAGTAGTGCTAGTTATACTGGTACTGCTTGTAACACTAGTACTACTAGTAATACTAGTACTGCTAGTAATATATGTACTTCTAGTAATACTAGTACTTCTAGTAATACTAGTACTTCTAGTAATACTAGTACTGCTAGTAATACTAGTACTTCTAGTAATACTAGTACTTCGAGTAATAATAGTACTTCTAGTAATACTAGTACTGTCAGAAATACTAGTACTGCTAGTAATTTGAGTACTGCTAGTAATACTAGTAAAAGTAGTACTGGTAGTATTGCGAGTAATACTAGTACTGTTAGTAATACTAGTAATACTAGTACTGTTAGTAATACTAGTACTGTTAGTAATACTAGTACTGTTAGTAATACTATTACTGCTCGTAATACTAGTCCTGTTAGTAATAGTAGTACTGCTCGTAATACTAGTACTGTTAGTAATAGTAGTTCTGCTAGTAATACTAGTCCTACTAGTAATACTAGTACTACTAGTCATACTAGTACTGCTAGTATTGCTAGTACTGCTAGTAATACTAGTACAACTAGTAATACTAGTACTGCTAGTAATCCTAGTACTGCTTGTTATACTAGTACTGCTAGTAATACTAGTACTGCTAGTAATACTGGTAAAAGTAGTACTGTTAGTAATACTATTACTGCTCGTAATACTAGTACTGTTAGTAATACTAGTACTGCTCGTAATACTAGTACTGTTAGTAATAGTAGTTCTGCTAGTAATACTAGTCCTACTAGTAATACTAGTACTGCTAGTCATACTAGTACTGCTAGTACTGCTAGTAATACTAGTACAACTAGTAATACTAGTACTGCTTGTTATACTAGTACTGCTAGTAATACTAGTACTGCTAGTAATACTGGTAAAAGTAGTACTGATAGTAATACTAGTACTGTTAGTAATACTAGGATTACTAACAATACTAGTATTACTAGCAGTACTAATATTACTAGCAGTAGTTGTATTACTAGCATTAATAGTATTACTAGTACTACTAGTAGTACTAGTATTACTGCTGAATCAAGTGTGCTTGTTGTAGCTGGGGTTCTTTGGAATAGGATCTGGGGTATAATATATTTGTAAATCCACTCTTGATTGAGTTTTTCAAACCTTTTGAGTTGAATGTGTTTTTCTAACTAAGTGAAAAACAACTTGTTGTTTTGTCGAAACAACCGATTGTTTTACTCTTAGATGTTTTGAGAAAGTTTTAAAAGTGTTTTTGGTGGTTGACTTGTTGTCAAACCAAAACAACCGATTGATTCGCACATTTAACCGATTGTTTGTTTTCAAATCATAACAGAAAATTGTTTTGTGTGTTGACTGAGCTTTAAATGATTTTGTAACTGAATGCGCTCATGTTTTAAATACTTTGACCATTCTTTGAAAGCTATAAAGACTTTGTTCATCTTTTGTAACAAATAAGAACTGAGATTTAATCATTGAAACATAGATTTGAGTTTTTCACTGATTTTGCTTTCAAGAGTTAAAGATTGCTTTGAGCTTGCTTTGATCAAGAGAGAGTGGAATAGGATTTCATTTGTATTGATTTCAGTTCATTCTGTAACAAGTGTAATCCTTTTGTACTTTGTGTAAACTCTGGTGTGATAGGCCAAAAAGTGTTGTGTGCTCTTGAGGTTGTCAAGATCAACATTATTGGTGGTATATGTGCTGAGCCAAAAGAAGTGTGTTTCTTGAGGGGATCAAGGTCACTTCTTTGGTGGTGTGTGTAAGTAATCTAGGTTTGGTTATTTAATGGATTCCCCAGTGGTTTCTGGGAAACTGGATGTAGCTCTTGGTTTAAGAGTGAACCAATATAAACTGTGTGTGCAATCTCTCTCTCCCTTAAACTCTTTAATTTCAGTTTGTATTTTTTTCAACTGGTATAAACAACCGATTGTTTCTACGAAACAACCAATTGTTTTTCTAGTGCTGTATTAAATTGCTTTGTGTTTTTGGCTAACTGGATTCTAAATCAAGTTTTCTCAAAGGAATTTCATTCTAGGCTAAAAAGTTTGCGAAAACCTTCTTTAAACCATTCAATCCCCTCTAGTTTAAAGTCATACATTCTAACAATTACTAGCAGTACTAGTATTACTAGCATTACTAGTATTACTAGCAGTACTAGTATTACTAGCAGTACTAGTATTACTAGCAATACTAGTATTACTAGCACTACTAGTATTACTAGCAACCTATCCGCTATGTTGGGCACAACTGATAGAGATCAAATAAGATAGGATTTTACTAATGGAGGAAGAGGTCATTCACCCAAACATTTGAAGTTCTTCCTTCTAGTCTTCTAAAAAATTAAAGAAGAATTAAAATAAAGAGAGGACCAAGCCTAAAGCCAAGAGAAGACTACAAGCTTTCAAGAATGGGCTTCAATTGATATCTCTCTTTATAGTTTCTTTTGTATAAATTTGTAAATAATATAGAATAATGTTTAGGTAGGTGCTAAGAGGGAAACCTAAAGACACCTCTTGTGTAAAGCATCTTTAGATATTAGCTTTAGAAAAATCTAGAAGGTATTCGTTCTATTCTCCACTTTAGGCGCTAAAAGTGGAAGAGTTGCAAGGTAACTTTGGATAGCTTCCTTTGTAAGCTTCTTGTACACTCATGACCGGTCCTTCTCCTATAAAAGGAGGGCTTGAATCTTTATAATAAAGATTTGATATTTTGAGTACATAAATTCTCCCAAATTGGTGAGTGATTGAGAGACTTGTGTCTTCTCTTATTCTAGTCTTATCTTGAGAGCACTCTTGGAACCTCAAGTGGCGGCATCTACACTCATCTTGAAGCTTTGCATCCTTCAAGTGGCGTGTTCCTCTCCAAGGACTCCAACAACATAAGTTCTCTTCTCCTTTCCATCTTATTCATCCATTTCCATTCCCAAATAAACTCTAAAACATGTTTTAGGCTTTTCTAGTCATTTTAATCGGTTCATTTGCATTTTTTCTTACGTTTGTTCGGATTATTTGTTTTCTAGGATGTTTTAATCGGTTCATATGCTTCCTATCTTGTTTTTGTTCGGTTCATTTGATTTCTGGGTAGCTATAATCAGTTCATTTGCTTTCTTGTTCATTCCAATCGGTTCATTTGACAAGAAATGGGTTTCCATATGAGTTTTGGCTTGGTTGCTTATGATTTGGTGAGTTCTTGAATGAAAGAACATTAATCCAATTCTATAAAAGTGCCTAATCATATTCCAACTCTTATTGAATCCATAACATGTGCTTATCATATCTCCTTCATGTTATTGGAATCACATCAACAGTGATCAGGTCTTTCAGCTCCACGACAAAGTTGTGCCTCAATGGCTTGTTTCCCCCCGAGCGCCCCTTGGCCTGGGGCTTTTCGGCCTCGTAAGGCTGCTTCCTTCCCTGAGGCTTCTTGCCCGCCGCGACCTCATGCACTCTCATGGGCTGCGCACGCAACGACGCACGAGGGCACGCAGGGACCACACACACGCGCTTTTCGACTACTTCTCCTTCAATCGCAATGTGCGCCACCACACAACTCCTAATTTCAGCAAAAGACTTGGGGCGACATCTGATGAGCGATTCGCTGAACGGTGCAAGACAAATTCCCTTCCTGAACGCATGGACTATCATCGACTCATCAGTGGTGTTGGCCCTCACCACCTGTGCACCAAAACGATTAACGAAGTCTTTCAACGTTTCCCCCTGATACTGCTTCATGTCGAAAAGATCATACGAAACGGGTGGGGGAGCACGATTTGCGGTGTATTGTTCCCTGAACAGTTGCGACAGCTGCACAAACGAGGTCACGTGGCCATCAGGGAGACTGATGAACCAGTCCATCGCCACCCCCACCAAGGTGCTCATAAACAACTTGCACCTCACGGTGTCAGAATCGCCGATCAGCATCATCTGAGTGTGAAACGTAGTGAGGTGCGCCTCTGGATCCTCCACTCCAGTGAACGTAGCTTTCGGCCCTACGAACGTGGGTGGTATCGCTGCTTCCATGATTGCCTGCGAGAAGGGCATGGGGAACTCCCTGGGAGGCGTGAAGCATTCTCAATCCTCTGTTTCACGACTTCCAGACTGGTTGCGCAACCCATGACGTAACTCTTCGTTAGTGCGGTGCAGCTCTTCGTTTCTAGCTTGCTAAGCCGCAAGATCTTGCTGGATGCGCTCTTGCTCCGCCCTCGACGCTGCCATCGCCTCCTGCAAGCCCTGCATCACCCCCATCACCTGTTGTAGGGTCAAAGCCTCATTCCCAGCGCGCTCTGTAGCACTTTGCTTGGTATTCCTCCTTCTTGGATGTTTCTTGGAGAATCTTGGACGGTCTTGCAAATCTTGGAGCTTTCTTTGATGAACCTGAGCAAACCTTAAAGATTCTTGATGAACTTTTCAAGAATCTTGAAAAACCTTAACGAACCTCCGCAACTCTCACTGGATCTTCTACTTCATGCGGTGGGACAAATGTTTTAGATCAGGCCCCATGGTGGGCGCCAAATGTTTTTGCCGCTTTGACTCTGACACCTTCAAACATCTCTACGGGCTTCGCTTCACGAACCCCTTCGCTCTTGTTCCAACGTTGTTCTTCCTCCGCTGCTAACTCCTGAAACAGAGAGACAAATGGGTGCCCTCGCGACCGTTTGCGCTCCGACGCTCAAGTCAGCTATGGCAGAAAACACTATGACACTTCCCGTCGCAGAACACCACCAGCTCAATGCTCAGAGAAGTGTGTAACTAAATCGTAACTGAATTCTCTCAAACTGAGTTAACTTGTGCGTAAGTGTGTGAAAGCGTAGCTTTTTCTGTTTACCATAAGCCTTATATACCTTCCTGGTGTTCCTGTCCACGTGTCAGCCTGAAACTCGCGTATTCTGTGGGCGCTCCTTAGCAGCACTGTTCCCAGTCTTAGGGCCTTCTCAGTGTGTAAGGTTGCCTCGCCGGAGTGCAACTCGCGCGGGGATGACCGCTTGGGTGCCAACTTGTGCACCCAAGCTCCGGGTCATTCGCCCTAGGGGTACCTCACCTTCCTCACGTGCCATGCATGCAGATCACCCTCTAGGACGTGACCTTCTCATAGGTCGTCTCTGTCCCAGTGTGATATGAAATCAATAGCAAGATAGAGAATGATTCTTTGACATTCTATGGAATCAACTTGAGTTGGAGATAGCTTAGGCACTTTTAATAGAATTGGATCAAGGTTCTATGTTTCAAGAACTCACCAAAACTTGCACCAAACACCAAACTCATATGGAAGATCCATCTATTGTCAATTGAACCGAACAAATTGTGTAAAAAGGCAAAAGCACCGATTAAAAAGAGCAAGAACAGAAATGCACCGAACAAATCAGCTAGAATTGAAGAAGAAACAAATAGAAACAGCCAATGAAACTAAGAACCGAAGCAAAGCTGAAAATAGACTGAATTGCCGAACCAAAAAGAAGTTAAACATGTTTTAGGAATTTCATATGAATATGGAGATGAAAGAAAGAAGAACTTATGGAGATGGATGCTTTGGTTTGATGATCACGCCACTTAGAGGATGAAGGCTCCAAGATGAGTGAGCTAGTGCCGCCACTTGAGAGAACCAAATGCACTCAAGATAAAACAAGGTGAATGAGAAGACAAGTTCTCACAAATTCTCTCTCAAATTGAGTAGAGTTTCTCTATTGCTAATTTCCGATCTGAATTTTACAAGAGCCCACACCTCTATTTATAGTGTGAGGGTGCTGGAAAATAGGTGGGAAAATTCAAATAAAACTCATTTGAAATTCCCACAAAAAACAAGTCACATGGGAGGTGTGACCTTTTTCTACTATGACACCTCCTAAAAACTACACCTACACCTACTCTCCTAAGTCACATGGATAATGTGACTTTATTTTACATTTTCACACTTCTTTATTTAATATCCACACCTCCTACAAGAGTAAATCAAATGATGCTCTTTTATTTAATGCTTGGCCTTGTCCCTCATGGGATGGACTTGGGCTTGTTGGGCTTTGGCCTTCTTGGGCTTGGGCTTTGGGCTTGGGCCTCATCTTTATTTTATGTCTTCTTTTAATTTTGAGAAGACTAGAAGGAAAAACTTCAAATGTGAAGGCGAATGTCCTCTTCCTTCATCAATAAAAGCCTCCTTTATTTGATTCTCATCACAGTGGCCTTCCAGCAGTGGTGCGTACTACTGCATCCCTACACCTCATGCATGAATCCCTCGTGAGTTGGGTCTCTCCCTGCTGGAATTGGGGGTGTGGCTTGGAAACCACCTTTCTTTATCTATTATTACTGTCTGGGTGCCGAGGCCCGAGGTCTCCACGCCCCCACCGTGCCCCCTCCTCCACGGTCATCCCTACCCGTGGGTATCAAGAGGGGACACCCTTCTGGCATAGGCGCATTCATGGTGCTAAACCTGGGCGACACCCGAGGCCGTGGACCTTAAAGAAACTCCCTCTCTTGCTAGGCAATACTTCTAATGGATTCCTCGCTCTGGGTCCCACCATGTTGACTTTGGTCAACGCCTGAGGACCGTACGGTACAAGTATAGAAAACAAGAAAAGTAAAAAAATGAGGTGGGAAATTAAAATACGTGATTTTAATGTGGTTTCATAAATAACTATCAAAATTTATCAGGGATTTAGAAAATTTTCGATACGCACGTGTCTTACCGAAAGTTATGATAACATCTCTTAATTGTTAACCTTAATTTTTTAAGTGTATAGTAATAAGACTATAATAAAATCATTAAATAGAAGCTAATTTTAGAGACCAAAATAATTAGTTACTATATTGACTAAATTAGAAATCATTTTATAAACTAAAAAAAAAATAGAAAAATTTGTATCTAACCATTAGCCACCAAGGTTTATAATATTAATTACTTTGTATTCTAAATTACTTTATTAGTCTCTTAGAAACTAATTTAAAATCTAAAATATTAGTACCTAATATCTTGGTGTTAAAAGCTCGGTAGCTAATTTAGACAACAATTTACAAACCATTTTATAAATTTTTAGTAATAATAAAAATCACTTTAGATACCAATAATTCTTTAGTCTCTAAAATGATATCTAATTTAGTCAATATACTGACTGTACTGGCCAGACCTCAGACATCGGCATTAGAGATCGGCATCAAACATTGACATCAGACCTCGGTAGTCTAGTCGCGTTAATGGGCTACGTAAGTGGGCCCCAGAAATAATAATGAGTTATCATCCAGATCTAAGAAAGACCTAAATCATGGGAGGTTTCATGCATGTGGTGTGTATAGCACATTCAGGTCTATCACAAGTAAGTATTCCTTGGAGGCACTAAGGCCCATGAGGGTTAGGGTTTCCAGGGAAAGACTGCATGCATGGCACGTGAATAATTAGGGCACCTACAAAACAGATGGCCCCGCAGCATTGGTACATGAGTTGGTACCCTAGCAACCATACTGTAAGGTTATGCACTATAAAAGAGGAAAGTCTTGTGCGACGGTTGCGCTAAGCTTGTGCAACGCGCAACATGACGCCTTACTAACCCTAATTCCACTTAAGGAAAGATCCTCGTGGGACAGGGAAGTTGACCTAGATACAATCTATATAAAGGATGGTAAGAACCCTAGAAAGGTACGTTGTTTCTAAGACTGAGACTGCTTTACATACTTATTGTTTCTTAGCCCAGTACTGACTTGACCATCAAAGTGAAATCAACAGGTAAGGCCCCCTCTGTTTCAACGGAGCCACTCTCTACCACCCAGAAGGGAGGACAGATACCACCAGGAGACGGAGGAGCCACCATCCACCTTTGAGTCAACGACGGCTAGGTCAACCGACGAGAACACTAATATTTTTGGTCTCTAAATTTAGTTACTATTTAACAATGTTTTTACAATGTAACATTATATAATATTAATTCAATAAAAATTATAATTAAAAAAATGATACTTTAAAATGTGTGGTTGGATTTAAAACAAAGCACAAGAACCTATTTCTTAATTTATACATCTAATTATTATTATTTTTTAAATATAGCTAGATAGATAGAGAAAGGGAGGGGTGTTTGAAGATATAAAAAAATAGGTATTGTACTGATAGGCCAAAACCGAGAGGTTAGGCCGAGAACTAATACCGAAATAACCTTTCGGTTATAACAATAAACATATAAAATAAAACTAAAACATATATAACAAGGCCTAAATTAGATAAGAAACCTGCGTTAGGGGGTGCATCAATAATAAAACGGTGTAGAAAGAAAGTCCAAAGGTAAAGTGAAAGCCCATTAATAAAACTGTATAAATAGGAGGTCAACATAAGAGGTAAGTAAGAGTGATTTTTGTCTGATGAACATAAAACCATTTCTGACTTTGGCATCGGAGCGCCTTGCAGGTACACCCACCCATCTGAGTGGATGAGAAGCCGAGAGCATCCAACCCGAGGAGAAGCCGAGAGCATCCAACCCAAGGAGAAGCCGAGAGCATCTAGCCCTAGGAATAAATGAGAGAGCCCAACCCAAGAAGAAACAAAGAGTATACAGCCCAAGGAGTAACTTAGAGAAGCCCAAGATTCGAAGATCCGTGAAAGAAGTTAGTCTTGTAAACCTGTTACAGTGTTCTTGGTCCTTGTTGTAAGAACATTTTGTCGCCCACCGTGGGGCCGAGAAGTAGCTGAAAAAGGTTGAAGACAAGATGAATCAAAGAGAAAAACAAGGTGGAGAGTAGGCAGATAATCTAAGCATGCCGATGGCAATGTTGATGCAGTTACAAAAAGAGTTTGAGATGTTAAAGAAAAGTAATGAAGAAGAATTGAGTATGTTAAGAGCCGAAAACGCACATATGAGGAGAAAGTTACAAGAAGAAACAGTTTTGAATTCATCCTTTGAAACTGTTCAGTCGAGAGCACATGTGAATGAGAGGATTCATCATAATGAAAGTTCCCAAACAAAGAAAAGATTGCTTGAAAATTCTGGGGATTTTGCAGGAGCGTCTTCTAGAAAGCATCCATTCTATGATGTTATAGTCGATACTCCACTGCCTGACAATTGGAAAAATTTGACCATCGACAAATATGACGGAAGCTCAGATCCTGATGAACATATTGCAATATATACCACTAAGATCAGTTTATATACATGGAATGATGTTGTTATGTGCAGGGTGTTTCCTACGACGTTGAAAGGGGTAGCACTGAGTTGGTTCACGCGTCTCCCACCCTTGAGTGTTGATTGTTTCGATACATTGGTGGAAAAGTTTGGTGCTTAGTTTGCGACTAGTCGTCCTCATCATTTAACATCCATTGCCTTGGTAAACATAAGACAAGAAAAAGGGGAGTCGTTAAGGATGTTCATGGAACGAATTGGAAAGGTTGCCTTAGGTATTCGAAATCTCAGTCCAGAGGTTACCATGTATCATATGATAACAACATTAAAACCGAGAGCATTTGCCGACAGCCTTTGCAAAAACCTGCGATTAATTTGGATGAATTAAGGCAACGAGCGTCAAAATTTATGCAAATGGAGGAACTATAAGAGTTCCGAAACCAGGTGAGGGTTGATGGAGGTGAAAAGAGGGGGATGGAGAGAGAAAGTGGACCTATGGTTAGAAGAGCCAGAGAAGAGTTTAGAAGTCGAAAATTTCAACAATACACACCCTTAAATACTAACAGAGCAAGAGTTTTACAGGAAGCCATGGGAACAGAAATAATACCTCCACCAAGAAAAGCAAGAACACCGGAAAGAGCAGATCACACTAAGCACTGTGAGTATCGTAAAAATCATGGTCATCATACAGAAGAATGTATTGGGTTGAAAGATAGAATAGAAGAATTGATTCAATCAGGGCAGTTGAAACGTTTCGTTCGAGGAGGAAATACTAAGAATGAGGTTAAGTCCGGAGAGAGGTTTGAGAGGGGGAGAGATAGGAGAGAAAAGGGTGGAAAGATTTGAAAGAAGAGAAAATAGAAGAGTGGAAAAGAGAGACGATAGAAGGGGTGGAAGGCCAGAGGGAAGAGGTGATAAAGTTTACCAAAACATGCAGTCAGTAAGGCGAAGTAGGGAGCGAAGTCTGGGAAGGCCGGTCAGGGGGTTTATAAATACAATTTCAGGTGGGTTCTCTGGAAAAGAATCCTCGTCAGCAAGAAAAGAGTATTGGAGAAGTATCAAAACCATTAATCATATTTTTAAAAGAAGAACTTTGCCACCAATGCTTTTCACAGATGAAGATTTTCAAGAAATTGATCCTGACCATGATGACCCTATGGTAATAACGGTGGAAATAGCCGAATATGCCATCATGAAAACCTTGGTTGACCAGGGGAGTTCAATTGATATTTTGTTTTGGGATACTTTCTAAAGGTTACACTTGAGAGAAAAAGATATTGTACCCTTCCGAGAACAAATCATTGGCTTAGCACCAAAGGATATGTTGATTTAATGACAACATTTGGAAGAGGCAGTAAAACTAAAAAGATTAAAATAAGGTATTTGGACGGTCTTCTTTGAACAAGTTGGGGGCAATAGTCTCAACACCGCACCTGGCCATGAAATTCTCGACAGAGAAGGGGGAGATAACAACAATTTATGTCAATCAAAAAGATGCTCGAGAGTGTTATGCGGCAGGTTTGAAGATGAATTTGAAGACGAATAAAGATACTGAAAAAATGGTGGCAATGGTGGATTTGGACCCCAGATTGAATGATGAGAGGTTGGAACCGAAAGAAGAAACAACAATTGTGGTATTAGGCCAAGACGAGAGACAATATACTTATATAGGTGGAAGTATGCGTGAAGAATTATTGAACAAACTCATTACAGTGTTGCGTAACAACCAAGACTTATTTGCTTGGAGACCGTCTGATATTCCTGGAATTGATCTAGAGGTAATTTGTCACAAGTTGTCTGTTTGCTGAGAAGCAAGGCCGATATCTCAAAAACGAAGAAAACTGTGAGAAGAAAAATGAAAGGCAGCAATTGAGGAAACCGAAAAATTAATGCAAGCTGGTTTCATTCGAGAGGCTCAATATACTACATGGTTATCCAATGTGGTACTTGTTAAGAAACCGAATGAAAAATGGAGAATGTGCACAGACTATACAGACCTGAATAAAGCTTGCCCGAAAGACACATATCCATTACCCAACATAGACCGATTGGTTGATGGGGCGTCTGGTCAAGAGATGATGAGCTTTCTTGATGCCTATTCAGGGTATAATCAAATACAGATGTATGAACCAGATATCCCAAAAACAGCTTTCACCACAGATACTGCAAATTATTGTTATAAAGTTATGCCTTTCGGTTTGAAGAATGCTGGAGCAACCTATCAGAGGTTGATGGATAAGGTGTTTAAAGAGAAAATTGGAAAGAACATGGAAGTTTATGTCGATGACATGGTTGTTAAATCAGGTGAAGTACTGAAACATTTGGAAGACATTGAGGAGGTATTTGCACGAATAAGAAAATACAATATTCGTCTCAATCCAGAAAAGTGTGTTTTTGGTGTGAAAGGAGGAAAATTTTTGGGTTCATGTTAACAAACAGAGGTATTGAGGCAAACCCCGATAAATGTGAAGCAATAATGAAGATGGGAAGTCCAAAAACCTTGAAGGAGGTACAAAGACTAGTGGGGAAACTGAACTCATTGTCAAGATTTTTACCAGTATTGGCCGAGAGAACTAAACCGATAGTAAACTTGTTAAAAAAATCTGAAACCTTTGAGTGGAGTGAGCGATGTGAGCAAGCCTTTTCTCATATCAAAAGTATAGTAGCCGAACCACCAATCTTAGTTAAACCTGTGTCAACCAAACCCATCATAGTTTACCTAGCAACTTCAAATGAAGCTATAGGAGTTACTTTAGTCCAAGAAAACCCAGATCAAAAACCAATATATTTTGTGAGTAGTCCCTTCAAAATGCCGAAACCAGATATCCCAAAGTTGAAAAGGTTTCTTTAACACTGGTGTATGCTGCAAGACGTCTTCGACCATATTTTCAGAATCATCAGATAATTGTGAGAACATATTATCCAATATCTAAAATTTTAAGAGAACCAGAACTTGCAGGTAGAATGGTGACATGGTCGATGGAGCTACCAGAATATAGAATCAAGTATGAACCAAGAGGACCGATCAAAGCCCAATCCCTTGCAGATTTCATCATTCAGATGCCGACAACAACACAACAGGAGCAATGGACGTTATATGTAGATGGCGCGTCAAGCAAAAAAGCAAGCAGAGCAGGGATAGTACTTGAAGGACCAGATAACTTCCAAGTAGAGATGGCGTTAAGATTTGAGTTTAGAACATCCAACAACCAAGCCAAATATGAAGCTCTTATTGCAGGATTACTATTGGCCAGAGACAGGGGAGTTGAAAATGTCATTTGCAAAAGTGATTCTCAGCTTTCAGTGGGACAAGTGCAAGGGGAGTATCAGGTAAAAGATCCATTATTAATGAAATATTATCATAAAGTATTAAATGTTATGCAATGCTTTAATAAGGCCGAAATAAAATATATTCTGAGAGAATTAAATATGAAAGCAGACTCGTTATCCAAATTAGCAAGCCAACAACGGCAAGTGAAACATAATTCAGTCATACAACAAACCTTCAGCCATCCGACAGTTAGTTTAGAAGAATGCTTCAATATTGCGACGTCAAAAGATGAATGGATAAAAAAATATATAGAAGTTATAAAGAGTCAAGAACAAGGTGTTGAACCAGATACAAGAACAGCAAAGAAGATGGCCAGTTTTGTTTAAATTGGTGACGAACTGTACAAAAGAGGATATTCTATGCCTCTGTTAAAATGTCTATCAAGAGAACAAGCTGAATATGTAATTAAAGAGCTTCATGAAGGAATTTGTGGACTACATTGTGGAGCTCTGATATGAATCCAAATAGAAATGACAATAAAATTGGGAATTTAGGGTTACGGAACGGAATAAATTCAAAACAGTAACAATAGAAACCTGGATAAAGGAAGGCGCCACAAACAAAGTTTGATAAGCCTAAGGATGATCGCCACAAGAATTGGTGGATTCTTGATAAGATCACAAGATACAGGGAAAAACCCTAGCAGAGAAACACTCTCTAAAATTGTCAAAAATATTCGTCCCTATTCTGAGTTTCAACAGTGTATGAATTACAAAGGTCTTTTCTTGTTTGTAATAAAATAAGACGATACTACAATCCTTATATTTCAAGAATGATCATTTGTCCCAGTGGTTAGGTTGATACTCTGTACTTGTTCCTGAGTTCAAATTCTAACTACAAATAAAATAATAATATTATTTTAATTTAATATTCCAATCTTGTTGTGCGTGGCCCTTGGGCTTGGATGTCCGCATCACTCCCTCCCTCTTGAGAAAGACCTTGGAGGATGTCCGCATCATTCCCTCCCTCTTGAGAAAGACCTTGGAGGATGTCCACATCATTCCCTCCCTCTTGAAAAAGACTTGAAGTTAAATCCAAAGCTTCATCACTTGCAATAAAAGGAGACAAATCAGACACATTAAAAGTGCTACTCATATTGTACTTACTTGAAAGATCAATCTTGTAGGCATTGCCATTAATCATTTCTAACACTTGAAAAGGTCCATCCTGTCTAGATTGGAGCTTGGATTTTCTTTGTCTAGTTAACATTTCTTTCCTCATGTGTACCCAGACCCCATCTCCAGGATCAAAGATTACTTTATTTCTTCCTTTGTTAACTTGTTTAGAATAACCTTCACCTTTTTCTTCAACTTGTGCTTCAACCTTTTTATGTTGCTTTCTCACATAGTCAACCTTAGCCTGTGTATCTTTATGCTTTAAAACAGAAATGTTAGGCATAGTTAACAAATATATTGGAGTTAAAGGATTTAATCCATACAAAATTTCAAATGGATCACAAGTCGATGTGCTGTCAACAACCATATTGTAAGCAAACTCAACATGATGTAAACATAATTTGTACCGTCCTGGGGCGTTGACCAAAAGTCAAAGTCAACACGTGGCGGGACCGCTCGAGGACCCCAAAGAAGGGAAAGGAAGTTAACAGGTTGACCGCTTGAGGCATCGCCAGGTTAGGGCGTCGCCTCGCGAAGGCGTCGCCTAAGACAGGCGTCGCCTCGCAAAGGCGTCGCCCAAGAAAGGCGTCGCCAGGTAAAGGCATCACCAAAATAAGACATAGCCGAGTCAAGACATCACAAGGAGGGCTCGGGCCTCCTTGACAGCTCAGAATGACGACAAAGAGAAGGAAAAATGTGGCTTCAAGGCCACAGTCCTAGTACTAGTAGGGAGTAACCTAACTCGTGAAGTACCCACGCCACCGCTGGGAAACCCTGGGACAGATACGACCCATGAGGGGGCTACGCCCAGGGGAGAACCACGTGCATGGTATGAGAGAAAGGTAGATACACTCCCAAGGTGAGTGACTAGAAGTTGGGGCGCATGAGTTGGCACCCAGAAAGTCACCCTCTTGCGCCAAGTGCACTTCGAGAAAGGAAGGTTTGCACGATGGATTAACCCTAAGTTGGGTTACGGCGCTGTAGGGCCCTCCACGAAGAGTCGCGATCAAGTCAGAAGAACACGTGGCAATAAGCACTGAAAACATCAAGGCTTTCCTAAAAGTTCGCTAAGGTACGTGTTAATTCAGTTAAGATTTGAACGTTCCAAGGAATATTTTTATACGCTTTCAATGCGCTTTAACGCGCTTTAAATGCATAAGGTGTATAAAAGGGGGCCTTGGGACATTTGAAAGGAGATCCGAGTTTTGACCTAATTGTCGTAGCCTTACACAGAGCACAAACCCTATTTGTTTTCGCTGCGCACCCACTGTGTGCACAAGACGATTAGGGCAACACAGTTTCAGTCATTCAGTTATTTTTCGACCACCTTCAGAGCATCCCTTCACGGTGTTCCGATACGGAGGTGCGTCACCTTTGATGTTTCTCACTAGCTGACTTGATCGCCGGAGTGCAAACGGCCGCGAGGGCGCCCCTTTGTTCACTTCTTTTCAAGTATTCACAGACGGAGCAGAACGAAGGTGCCCTAGCTCGTGAGGATAAGCCCCGCACAAAGACAACCCAGGTCAACCGGCGGGAACATTTGGCGCCCACCGTGGGGTCGGTATAAAACATCAGTCCCACTACACAAGTTTTTCAGTTCCAGTTCTCAAAACCTAGATAAGTTAAGAAGGTTTCCAGAAAGCCACTAACATGAGACCTGCACGCGCTAGGAGTGAAGAGATGACCATGCAACAACTCATGGGCATGATGCAAGGGCTGCAGGAAGCAATAGCAACATCGAAAGCAGAGCAAGAGCGCATGCAGGCGGATTTGACAGCATCTCAGGCGAGAAACGATGAGCTCCACCGCGCCAATGAGGAGTTACGCCATGGATGGCGCGACATAGATGAACCTGAGACTGCCACCCCACACAGAGAATTCTCAACACCCTTCTCACAGGCAATCCTAGAGACAACAATCCCCAACACATTCATGAGGCCCAAAGTAACCTTTACAGGGATGGAGGATCCTGAGGTGCACCTCACTGCGTTCCACACCCAGATGATGCTGGTAGGCGGTTCTGATGCCGTAAGATGCAAGCTCTTTATGAGCACTTTGACTGGGATGGCCATGGATTGGTTCATCAGCCTCCCAGAGGGTCACATCACATCTTTCGCACAGCTTTCACGGCTATTCAGAGAGCAGTATTTAGCCAACAGGGCCCCAACCCCAGTTTTATACGACCTGTTCGACGTGAAGCAGTATCAAGGGGAGACCCTGAAAGAGTACATAACCCGCTTCGGGGCGCAGATGGTGAAGATGGGTACTACAGACGAACCCATGATCGTGTACGCATTCAGAAAGGGGGTGTGTCCTAGATCTTTCAGCAAGTCGCTCAATCGCAGCCGCCCCAAAACTTTTGCTAAAGTAAGGCGTCGAGCGGTAGAACACATTGCCTTTGAGGGCGAAGCATACGAGAAGTGCACGAATGCTGCACCCACACGTCTGAGAGCACAGATGCGCGCACAACCTGCTAGAGTCCACGAAGCCACTACAGAAAGAAAGAATCAAGATAGGAGGCGCACCTACGACACAAGGAGAACCCAACCTAGGGGTCGATCATAAGGAAGGAGAGAGGGCAATAGACCTCTAAGGCACAACTTTGTGGTGGAACTTAAAGACCTCATCGTTGTGCCCAACATAGTTGACAAGTTGAGGCCACTGGCGAAGTCTGACAAGATACTAGGACCACACAAGGAATCATGGTGTGAATTTCACGAAGCATTCGGACACCATATTAACAACTGCTTGGCTCTGGGCTATCCGTTGGATGAGTTGGTGAAGAATGATTTCTTGAAAGATTATCTCGCTGGGTCCACTGTGACCACAGCCACAGCGACACCAGAGGAAGGTCAAGCGCATGAAATCCCAACTCACGGAGAAGTGCACACCATCTCTGGCGACTTTTCCGGAGGAGGACCCACTGCCTCTCAACATAAGAAATATGTGAGGTCAGTGAGCTCGGTTGCAGAGGAATTTCCAGACGACCCGTGGGAGTCAGACCTCGTTTTCACAAGGGCTGACCTGCGGGATGTCGTCCCACACGATAATGACCCAGTGGTCATTTCAATAGTCACAGCGGGAAGGAAGGTACATAGGGTCCTCGTCGACCAAGGCAGTTCTGCAGACGTCATGTTTTGGTCGACCTTTAATAAGCTACAATTGTCCCCTGACCTTTTGAGACCCTATACTGGATGCTTGTATGTGTTTGCAGATAACCCAGTAGAGGTACGTGGCTACTTGGAGCTGAGGACGACGTTCACTGATGGAGCGACATCACGCACCGAGAGCATCCGGTACTTGGTGGTTAACGCCAACTCAACTTACAACATTTTGTTAGGCAGACCTGCCTTGAACAAATTAAGGGTCATGTCCTCCACGCACCACATGAAGATGAAGCTACCAGACCTTAGTGGCAAGGTGATCGTGATCAAGTCAGATCAAGAAGAGGCCCGTAAGTGCTATGAAAATAGCCTAAAGACAAAGAGAGGCGTGGTCATGGTGATCGAGCGACCACTCGTTTTAGATTCAGAAATGGAGTTAGAGCCGTTGAAAGAGGCGACGCCCGCGAAGCCAACACCGGTCGAAGCCACCCCAGGAGCGACGCCCATAGAAGATGCACATACAAAAGGAAGAAACGGCGATGCCTCGCCAATGGAAGGAGTACACGGAGGGGCCTCACCCGCAGAGCAAGAGCCAGAGGGGGCGATGCCCGATGCATCCGTTGGGGCGACGCCTATGGAAGAGGACACCACGAATGAGTCCCTTGCAGAGAATGTGCAGAATGAGCGACCCCGACCAGATAATAACATAGTAGAAAGGCAGATAGGGGGTAAGGTGTTCAAATTAGGACGCTTGCTGAGCCAAGGGGAACGAGAAGAGGTAGTCGCATTAATCTTGCACCACCTAGATGCTTTCGCGTGGACTGCGGCGGACATGCCAGGTATCGACCCAGACTTTTTGTGCCACCATCTTACCATGGACGCCAAGGTTCGCCCTGTGAGACAAAGAAGGAGGAAGTTCAACGAAGAGCGTTGCCTCGTTGTGAAGGAAGAAACACAGAAGCTACTCAGCGCTGGGCACATCAGGGAGATACAATACCCTGAGTGGTTAGCCAACGTAGTTCTAGTGAAGAAGGCGAATGGGAAGTGGAGGATCTGCGTTGACTTCACAGATCTGAACAAGGCGTGCCCAAAGGATTCATATCCGCTACCCAACATTGACGCGTTAGTGGATAGCGCCTCAGGCTGCAAGATGCTGAGTTTCTTGGATGCATTCTCAGGTTATAATCAGATCAAGATGCACCGAAGGGATGAGAGCAAAATGACGTTCATGACAGAGACATGCAGCTACTGTTATAAGGTGATGCCGTTCGGGTTGAAAAATGCAGGCGCCACCTACCAGAGGCTGATGGACAAAGTCCTTGCACCCATGCTGGAAAGGAACGTGCAGGCCTACGTAGATGACATGGTGGTAACTTCACACGAGAGAGGGCAGCACGCAGCTGATCTGGAAGAGCTGTTTGCTACCATATCGAAGTATCACCTCAAGCTAAACCCAAAAAAGTGCGTTTTTGGCGTGGAGGCAGGAAAGTTCATAGGTTTCATGCTCACAGAGAGGAGGATAGAGGCAAACCCTGACAAGTGCGCAACCATCATTGCCATGAGGAGCCCAACCTCAGTGAAAGAAGTTCAACAACTAACGGGGCGAATGGCAGCATTATCGAGATTCGTATCTGCTGGAGGGGAGAAGGGCCTCCCTTACTTTCAATGCCTCAAAAGAAATAGCCGCTTCGCATGGACAGATGAGTATGAAGCAGCGTTTCTAAAGTTGAAGGAATACTTGGCGACGCCACCGGTGCTTTGCAAGACGCAGGTAGGCATCCCCCTCCGCTTATACTTTGCGATAACTGAGTGGGCCATTAGCTCTGTGCTGGTCCAGGAACAAAACCAGGTGCAGAAGCCCATTTACTTCATGAGCAAGGCCTTGCAAGGCCCAGAATTGAGATACCAGTCACTAGAGAAGGTGGCGCTGGCAGTAGTATTCTCAGCACGAAGGCTCCGCCACTATTTCCACAGCTTCACGGTGGTGGTGATGACAAACCTCCCTATCCAAAAGGTACTTCAAAAGCCAGTTGTAGCAGGGAGGATGGTTCGCTAGGCGGTGGAGCTGTCGGAGTTCGATATCCAGTACGAACCCAGGGGGTCCATCAAAGGGCAAGTCTATGCTGACTTCGTGACAGAACTTTCACCAGGAGGAGACCCTCAAGAGGTGGAGTTAGGGTCACAGTGGATGCTCTCAGTGGATGGATCTTCCAATTAGCAAGGGAGTGGCGCTGGGATAATCTTAGAAGGGCCTAATGGAGTGCTAATCGAGCAAGCCTTACGTTTCGCCTTCAAAGCGAGCAACAACCAGGCGGAGTACGAGGCGTTGATTGCTGGGATGTTGTTGGCTAAAGAAATGGGTGCTCATAGCCTCCTGGCGAAGAGTGACTCAGAGTTGGTCACAAGGCAAGTAACAGGGAAGTATCAGGCAAAGGACCCACAGATGGCCGCCTACCTAAGGTACGTCGAGGTGTTGAAAAGAGCTTTCGCTGCGTTTGAGCTGGTGCATGTCCCCAGGGATAGAATGCCAGAGCTGACCTGCTCGCCAAGCTGGCCAGCTCAGGCAAGGGGGGAAGGCAGAGGACTGTGATACAAGAGACCCTCAAAATGCCGCGAAAGTTTGTTGCAGACAACAGGGTGGACGTTCTTCACGTTAGTACAACAAGAGGAAAACCAAGGAGCCATCGCTCTTTGAGTCAAGATACGGCAAGGGCACCCTGCATCAGTACTTATACGACCTCGCCAGAAGAAGAAAAAGGTGTACAAGTGTGTGCTTTAGAGGAAGGCGACACATGGATGACCCCTTACAAGCGATACCTAGCGGATGGAATCCTCCCAGCGGAGCCGGAAGAAGGCAAGAAGATTAAGAGGAACGCCGCAAGATACACATTAGTAGATGGGATATTATTCAGACACGGGTTTACGCACCCCATCTTGACGTGCGTGAGTGGCGACGAGTTCACCAGGATAATGGTTGAGCTCCACGAAGGTATTTGTGGGAGCCACATGGGAGGAAGATCCTTGGCATCCAAGGTAATACGCGCAGGGTTTTTCTGGCCAACAGTGAGAGAGGACTATGTGCGATACGCCCAGCATTGCAAACAGTGTCAGATGCACGCTGATTGGCACAAGGCGCCGCCAAAGGAACAGAGATCCATATACATCCCATGGCCCTTCCATACTTGGGGTATTGATATCCTAGGTCCGTTCCCATTGGCGATAAGGCAGATGAAGTACTCAATCGTTGCCATTGAATAATTCACCAAGTGGATAGAGGCAGAACTAGTGGCACAGATCACCGCGCACAAGGTACAACACTTTGTTTGGAAGAACTTTGTATGTCGTTTTGGGGTGCCAAGGCGTCTCATTTCAGACAATGGCATCCAGTTCGCGAGCCAACAATTGGGGAAACTATGTACAGAAGTAGGAATCAAACAGGTGTTTGCATCAGTCAAACACCCCCAGACAAATGGGCAGGTCGAGTCAGCAAACAGAGTGTTGTTAAGGGGTTTGAAACGCAAATTAGAGAAGGCTAACGGGGCGTGGGCAGAAGAAGTACCAAGGATTGTATGGGCTTACCACACCACGCCTCAATCCTCCACCATGGAGACGCCTTTCAGCTTAGTGTATGGATCGGACGCCATGATCCCAGTGGAGATCCACGAGAGCTCGCCCCGTTTCCTAGGTTTTGTGGCAGAAGAGTCCAACGAAGAAAGGAAGGTGAACCTGGACCTAATAGATGAAGCCAGAGAAGAGGCGAAAATTAAGGCTGAGGCTGTGAAGAGAAGAGTAGAGCGTCAGTACAGCTCTGAGGTAAAGCTACGACAGTTTCAAGTTGGTGATTTGGTCACGAGGAAGTCTCACCCTTACGAGTTGGAAAACAAATTGTCTCCTAAGTGGATTGGACCATTCAGAGTGACCAAAGCCAAAGGGAACGGTTCGTATAAGTTAGACACCCTAGAAGGGGGCCCCATCCCACGTAGTTGGAATGCGGCGAATTTAAAGTTTTATTTCAGTCGAAATTTTGTAAAGGGGACACTCTTTTTCCCTCCCGGGGTTTTTTTAATGAGGTCACCCAAATAAAGAAAAAAAGAAGTTTAAGATATTTCTGCCTCAGTTTTCCCTTTCATGTAAGATCAAAGATCAAAGAAACAAAAACAAAGATTCAAGGCGTCGCCAAGACGAGGCGTCGCCAGAAGTAGGTATCTCCAAATAAAGGAGCGAAGGTCAGACGCAGAGCAAGATAACAGGTATGCTCAGTATAAGTTAAAATCCGGGAGCCTAGACCCCTTTCACCCTAAGCGATGGTAAAGCCAGCGATACCCTTGGTAGTAAGCGATTGGGGGCTCAAGAACAAGTAAGTAAAGAGCAAGGAGGAGATGAAGGAGGGAAGCGTAGGGTTACCAAAGGTAGGAGAAATATGCGAAGCTAAATCCTCCTTTACCCATGGGCAACGACTAGAAAGGTGATGCCTTCGTGAGTAAGATTCCTCGCAGATACAAAGACCAAATAAGTTTCCTAGTGAAGAGATCAAGGGAAAGGTACGCGTCACGACTTAGGAAGGGAGAGTAAAAGGAAGTTACGTGCTACCTAAAGGGGTAAAACGATGAATCACGCGTCGGAAGTAGCTACCTATTACGCCTTCGACGGGATAAAGAAAACAGAGACATATAAAGAGTAATAGAAGCTACAAGAGAAGTTAAAGCAGCAAGGATATAAAGACAAAGGGCGAATAAATATTTAAACCAAAGCCAATTGTCAGAGTTACAAGTAAATGTACACGCAAAATTACAGGGAAGGGGCTCAAGATATGCATCGATTTCACTCCCCAAGGTCGAGGGGGACGACCTTCCCATCGACAATATGGTTGAAAGGGTTACAGTTGGAGGTATCAACTCCCGGGTTTTCACAGGCGGCTTGAGCTAAGGCCTCCTTGAATCCCTCTGCAAAGATATCAGCCATGTTGTGAATAAGCTTTTCTTTAGCCCGCTCCAGATTTTCAATGGTGGAGTCTCGGGCTTCCCTCTCTGCAATGAGCTCCCTCTTGGCCCTCTCTAGCTCTTCAATCGTGGAGTCACCAGAGGCTAGTTGTTTCTCAAGAGCTTCCTTCTCCACTTGAATCCTGTTCAGTTAAGTCTGAAACTGATTATGCTCGGTTTGGAGAAGGTTGAGCTTTTCCATCTTTTCAGCTAGCTCCCCCTCGGTCTTCTCCAGCGATTGCCCCCAAGCAGCACATTGATCGGCAAGTAGTTTTTGCTGTGCCTCGGAGGTTCGCATCGCCGCTTCAAGGGCCACTTCCTGACGAAGGATTTGGAGAGTGCGTGCCTCGACAGCTTTGGACTTTGCCTGGGCGCGCCACTCAAGGGCAACGGCCAATAAGGCACCTAGGTAGTAAGGCATGCCCTCTGATCGTGCCGCCCCGGAAGGTTCGCCTGACAACTTATCATTAAAGCCCCTCCTCAGCTGCATGATGGGAGGGGGAATTGTTATAAGTTCTGGGGTGGTTGTTGGGGCGGTTGGTGTTGGTGTTGTTGTTGATGTTGGGATTGGCGCTAGTATTGGTACTGATGAAGGCATAGACTCCACCACCCCCTCATCTTGGACTGTTTGGCATGGGGGAGATGTGGCGCTAGGGGGGTTATCCCTCATGGACCCCCCGTGCGGAGGCGAAGAAGAGCACAAGTGGACGACTCGATTGGTCCTCCTTCTCTTATAAGCAGGCCCCACATCCGAGTCGTCGTCCTCGGAAGACACGACAAGCACCCTCTTGCCTTTGTCGGGAGGAGCTACGGAGGGAGCACTAGCTGTAGCCAGTGGGACTGCAGCAATGGGAAGAGGTGAGTTGGGTGTTTGGAGTGTTGGAGGAGAGTGGGGTGTTTGGGTTGTGGAAGGTGTTTGCGATGTGAGAGGGGAGTTTGGTGTTTGGTGGGAATGGGGGGAATCAGGTGTTTCAGTAGAATGAGATGGTAGTGATGGAGTAGATGGATTTGACTTAAGGGGGGAGGTGCTAGAGGCGCCGCCCTTTGCAGACTTCGCGCCAAGACGAGCCTTCAAAGACCTGGCCAAATCAGCTCGTGTTGCAGAATCCATCACTGATGCTGCACCAAAACAAACCAAGCAACAAAAGATTAATTAGAGAGAAGTATCAAATACGAAGGGCGAGACATGGAAACACAAAATCAAATTTCGAACTCAGAGGCCAAGAACAGGATTCCACTCTGCTACGAAGGTAAATTCACGAAGCCACAGTACGTGTTCTCGCCGGTTGACCAGGGTCGTCTTCGTGCGTGGCTTGTCCTCACGGCAACATAATTCTTGGATAGCCGTCACCTTTTCATAATCTACATGAACTCCTTTGGCACTTCCCACAAAACACAAGAATGCAATTTGTTCAGTACAAAATGTGCATTTCTCAAAATTAGCATACAACTTTTCTGTTCTAAGAACATTTAAAATAGCACACAAATGTTCCTCATGTAATTCCAAACTAGTGTTATAGATCAAGATGTCATCAAAATACACCACAAAAAATTTGCCCAAAAGTTCTCTCGAAACATAGTTCATTAATCTCATAAAAGTGCTTGAGGCATTTGTTAGCCCAAATAGCAACACACGCCAGTCATACAATCCATATTTTTGTTATAAAGACAGTTTTCCATTCATTCCCATTCCTAATCCTAATTTGATGGCAACCACTTCTTAAGTCAATTTTTGAAAATATACAACCACCATACAATTCATCCATTAAATCATCTAACCTGGGAATATGGTGTTTATACTTAATGGTAATATTATTGAGTGCTCTGCAATCTGTGCACATCCTCCAATAACCATCATTTTTAGGCACCAAAATTACTAGAACGACACATGGGCTCATGGTCTCTTGTACCCATCCTTTGTTCATCAATGCTTCAACTTGAGTTTGGATTTCCTGCAAAACAGAATCAACACTAGGAAGAAAATTAATTTGGTTAGAATGGTCAGCAACCAAAGTGTTGTTTTTGCAATAAGGTAAATAAAGAGATTTTCTAGAAAGTAGAAACTTCTTCACTTCATTCACTTTCAGTAATCCACTCATTTTTCTCTCATGTGTTTCTCTCTTTTTAAGTGTTTCACTCTTGCTCTGTTTAGGTGTTTCACTCATCTCTCTTTTCTCTTGGACTCTCTTTTATCTCAATTTGATTTGATCCTCACACACCTCTCTAGGAGATAAGGGTTTGAGAATGATCTTCTTATTATTCTGCATGAAAGAGATTTTATTGGTGAAACCATTATGAATAGCCTTGGTGTCAAATTGCCACGGCCTCCCTAACAAAATGTGAGTTGCCTCCATTGGAACCACATCACACAAGACATTGTCATTATATTGTCCTATGGATAGGTGCACCTCCATTTGCTTACTCACTGTCATCTCTCCATCTTCACTAAGCCATTGAAGCTTGTATGGCCTTGGGTGCGGTTTTGTCTCCAAATTCAATTTGGTAACTAGTCTTAAGCTAGCTACATTGGTGCAACTTCCTCCATCAACTATGAGTGAACATATTTTCCCTTGAATGGAACATCTAGTATGGAAAATATTTTCCCTTTGGGTTTGGTCCAAAGCTTGCATTTTGCTTCCTAAAAGCCTTCGAATCATCAACAAATCACCCTCCAATGCATCCAACTCCACCTCTACCTCTTCCTTCTCTTCTTCACTTGAAGGTTCAATGACTATTTGTGTCTTCGATAAACTGATCATATTCTTTTTGGTTGGACATTCTGAAGCATAATGTCCTCTTCCCAAGCATTTGAAACATTTTACCTCACTTGTTTTCCTTTTAGGTGGTGAGTTACTATTTCTATGAGGTGACTTCCCACTTGAAGATGTGACTGAACTTGAGGGAACTCCTTTATCCTTCATCGCCTTATCCTTCCAATTGAAATTTTTATTATTGTTATAACTCCTCATGATTCCCTTCCTCTTGAGTTGTTGTTCTACTTGGCTAGCCTTGTGCAATAACTCTTTCATGTCAACATACCCTTGCAGCTCCACAACATCCCTAATATCATGATTCAATCCATTAAAAAATCTTGCCATGATTGCTTCGTTTTCTTCATTCTTTCCAGCTCTAATCATGGTCACCTCCATCTCTTTAAAATACTCCTCCACACTTCTATTCCCTTGAGTCATTCTTTGAAGTTTGAGTTGCAAATCCCTATTGTAGCTTGCTGGAATATATCTCTTCCTCATAATCCTTTTCATTTCTGTCCAAGTATTCACCATGGGTTCCTCATATCTAATTCTCTCCCTTTGGTATTTATTCCACCAAGTTAAGGCATAATGTGAAAATTCAGCTGCTGCCAACTTCATCTTCTGCTCCTCATTATACTCATTGCAAGAAAACACATGCTCTACTTTAATTTCCCACTCCAAGTAAGCATCAGGATCACTTTTTCCATTGAATGTGGGAATATTTAATTTTATTCCATCAATTCTCAGAGCTCTTTGTTCTCCATCATTTTCTCTTCTCCTCCTCCTATCTCCCCCTCCTATCTCCCCCTCTATTTTCTGGATTTACTTGTTGTGCTTGCTCCATTTGATCCAACCTCTCATGGAGTCCATCACTTTGTTGTTTCATTATCCTTTCCAAGTGTTGTGTTAAGGCTTGCATCTGTAGTTGAGACAGTCCACTATCTGACGGTTCCCCTGCCATGCTCAAGTAAACAAATTACAAATTACAATAAGTTTGGGCCTCACACCACTTTCTCACGTGTTTACACTCAACACTCGTGTTTCACACAATAAGGCTTTTTTTCTAATGATCACACTGCCTTTTACCACTCTTTCTCTACTTAAGGTTCTTACAAGAATCAAGCAATCAATAATCCAGAATCACTTTCAAAAATAGCAATCAGAATCAATTAAAAATAATAATAAAGAACAAAATAGTGAAGAACAATTTCACTCTCAACAAACAAGCAAGACAATTAAAAAACAGCAAGCAAAAACAATATATAGAGAAAATAAAATATGTAGATTGGACACTTTTATAACTTTTAACAAACACCAAGTATGCACTGAATAAGAACTATTTTTTTTTTCTGTTTTCCTCTTGTTCTTTTTTTTCTATTTTTGTTTTCCTCTTCTTCCTTTTTTTTTTCTCTTCTTTTCTTTTTTTCTATTTCTTTTTTTTTTTCTGTTTCTGCTTTTTTCTCAGAAATAAAATAAAATAAAAAAATGAACAGTGTCGTGAACAGTAACGTGAACAGTACCCGTGAACAGTAATGAGGGAAGAAAAAAAAATACAAGATGTACAATTATATTATGACTCAAACCTTTGCTCTGAATACCAACTGATATGAATCCAAATAGGAATGACAATAAAATTGGGAATGTAGGGTTACGGAACAGAATAAATTCAAAACAGTAACAATAAAAACCTGGATAAAGGAAGGCGCCATAAACAAAGTTTGATAAGCCTAAGGGTGATCGCCACAAGAATTGGTGGATTCTTGATAAGATCGCAAGATACAGGGAAAAACCCTAGCAGAGAAACACTCTCTAAAATTGTCAAAATATTTGTCCCTATTCTGAGTTTCAACAGTGTATAAATTACAAAGGTCTTTTCTTGTTTGTAAGAAAATAAAACGATACTACAATCCTTATATTTCAAGAATGATCATTTGTCCCAGTGGTTAGGTTGATACTCTGTACTTGTTCCTGAGTTCAAATCCTAACTCCAAATAAAATAATAATATTATTTTATTTTAATATTCCAAACTTGTTGTACGTGGCCCTTGGGCTTGGATGTCCGCATCACTCCCTCCCTCTTGAGAAAGACCTTGGAGGATGTCCGCATCATTCCCTCCCTCTTAAGAAAGACCTTGGAGGATGTCCGCATCAAGCTCGAACAATGGCAACAAAAGTCTGCAGAGCAGGATACTACTGGCCAACAATCCGAGAGATTGTGAAATCTATGTTAAAGCATGTAAAAAATGTCAAGAGTTTGGAAGTTTAAATCATATACCAGCACAAGAGTTGCAAGGAATTGCTTCCCCATGGACATTTGCAAAGTGGAGAATTGATATACTTGGTCCATTTCCGCTTAGACGGGGGCAAACCAAGTTCATGATAGTAGTTGTGGACTACTTTACAAAATGGATAGAAGCAGAAGCGTTGACTAAGATAACGGCTCAACAAGTTCAAACGTTTGTATGGAAAAATATAATATGTCGATTTGGAACCCCACACACCATTATAACCGACAATGGCCGACAGTTCATTGACAAAAAACTTATGGAATTTTATGCAGATTTGGGGATCAAGTCAACAACCACTTCAGTTGAACATCCTCAAACGAATGGACAAGCCGAAGCTGCAAACAAAGTTATTCTCGGACAATTAAAGAAGAGGTTAGGAAGTGCTAAAGGGTTATGGGCAGAGAAGTTGCCAGAGATATTATGGGCGTATAGGTGCACATCACAAACTTCAACTGGTGAAACACCGTTTTACCTCACATATAGAACAGATGCAATGCTACCGGTAGAAGTTAATGAACCAACATTACGAAGGCAAATGGAAGATTGGAATATCAACAATGAAGTTTTTAGGACTGACCTTGATCTTATTGAAGAACTTAGAGAACGAGCAAAGATAAAGGAAGCAACAGTAAAGAGAAGAGCAATGAAGAGGTTTAATGCAAAAGTAAAATTAAGATATTTTAAATAAGGGGATTTGGTCTGAAGAATGCGAACTGATGTTCGAAAAGATCCACAACATGGAAAGCTAGCATCCAATTGGGAAGGTCCTTTCAGAGTACTAGAAAATTTGCAAAATGGAGCCTACAGATTAGAGACTTTAGAAGAAAAAGTGATACCAAGAACATGGAATGCAAGCCATTTGAAGTTTTATTTTAGTTAAAGTAGAAGATGTAAAAAAGAAGACTTTTTTGTACATACTGGTCGTTTAATGAAGAAGAAGTAATATTAAATGACAAAATTCATCTCGTTCACTTTCATTTTTTGGTCATGGATGATATCATTCCAGATGAAACCCAACCGAAAGAATTCTTTGGTCTTGGAAGATTTCATCATATTTGAAACCCTGCCAAAGAAGACAAATCAGGAAACATTCGGGCTTGGATGATTTCATTGTAAGTGAAAACCCTCCCGGTATCATGCATAGCGAAATGCGAAACCGAAAGGTCTTAAATTTTCGCATACTTAAAATATAAAATCGAAAGGTCCAACCAAACATTGGCATTTCAGCATTAAGTTCAAAAGTTCAACTCATAAGAATTGCTAAGTTGGTATTACGAAAAACCGAGAGCTCTAACTAGAAAGTTGATAAAACAACTATTTACGGTTCAATTAAAAACCGAAAGATCCAGGTTACAAGGTGGTCAATAATTTTATGCTTTAAAATCGAAAGGTCCAAGTTACAAGGTGGTCAATTATTTTATGCTATAAAAACCGAGTGGTCTAAGTTGAAGATGTATCAAATCAACTATGATCCAGTGATTATTATTACAAATAAAAAATGGTAGTCAAAAGATAACGTTGAGCGTTCAAGTCAGAAAACCGAAAGGTTAGCACCGAAAACTTTCAAAAGATATATGATTGTAAACCGAGAGGTCTAGTTGAAGATGTACCAAATCAAGTATTTGCGTTAAGCCCGATGGGTATAATTAAGCCGTTATGATCCAATAATTATTCTTTACAAGTAAAAATTTGTAACCGAAAGGATAGCACCGAGAAGTTAGCACCGAGAATTCTAAAATAATATTTAAATAATAACAAAAAAACAATTTAAAATAAGAGAAAGCAATGAAATTTATAGATTTAGAACAACAAGTTCCAAAAAGGGATTACATAAAGATTGCAAACATCAATACATTGATCAGACATCATGGCATTCCAAAACGAATTCGCTTCTCGATAAGCAAACCGAGAGCTACAAACAAAAATGAGAGCCCATATCCATCTAGCTCTCGACATTAACATCTTCAACATCATCTTCAGGAATCTCGTTAACAGGCATTAATTCACCATTATAAAAATCTTTCTTAACATCAAAGTTGCCTTCATCAATAGGAATCTTATAAAAATACTTTGCTTGTTGCAGAGCGTTCTCAAAGCCTAATTTATGTTGTTCCAAAATAAAGCTTTTGGCCTCAAAAACATCCACCTTCAATTGCTTTATCTCCTTCTCCATAACTTTGATAGTGTTTGTGTTAAAATCCTTCACAGAAGATAACTCCGAAACTTTTTCATCTAGCAGTTGATTTTCGTTACGAAGTCGAGCAATCTCTTCACCAGCCTTCAAGTTCTCGGTCTTTAAATCAGAAATTTGCTTTCCAAGATTTTCTTTTTCTATCTCTTGCTGGTTTTTCTGCACATTCATATCTTCTAGGTGCAAAGTTAAAGAGGCCATTTTCTCATTAGTCTCGGCAAGTTCACTTTTTAACTTTTCAAACTCGGCAAGAGACACACAACTACCATTCTTTGCTTTCACCATCTTCTCAATCAAAAGAGTTTTACTCGAAAGCTCGATGATAGAATCAGCCAAAGAAGCAGCATCCTCAACTTTCAACATATTATAAGATGATTCAATGAAAGAAGTTTGGACAAACTTGGCATATTTCGTGGAAACACCAAAAATAGATTTGGGAAGAGGTTCCGTTGAACCACCTTCAGCATGACGATGGCACCGAGAAGAGGAATGTATGTTTTGCTACTTCTAGCACGTTTCTTAGACTTTTTCGAAGGACCATCAACATGATCATCTTTCGCAGGTTCAGTGGCTTCAACGCAAGAAAGAGGTTCCACAGTTTCTACCTCCACTACAGGGTTGATCACATTCTTATGTCGAGGAGTACCATCACCTGCTTTGTTAAGAAGTTTTGTGAAATATGAACGACCTTTCGGATTTGTAGCCGCCATCAATTCTGGAAACCAATGAAAAATTTAGCAAAGTTAAAAATCTCATGCTATAAAACGAGAGAAAAGCGAAACAATTACATACCAATGAGATCCTCTTACGGACATTTTGAAGTATACAATTGTAGCAAAGCGCGAGTGGGAATTCGATACGAGAGGTGATCAAAAACTTCAATAACATGACGATCCGCAACATTCATCGAGTGACAGGACCACGAAATGAACTTTAATGGATCTTGCGTCCAATACAAAGGAAATTTTGGAGTATCTCCATAAAAAAAAATACTCTCTTCCTTCTGGCTCTATTAAGATCTTGAAAAAACTTCCTTTAAAATCCTTATACGACGACGTAAAAGGTTTAAGAAAACAAATATTAGGCTTACTAATGAGAGACAACCAACTTGGTCGTTTACCAGGCTGAGAGTTATAATAATACAAAAAAGATTTGGGGCTGGGAGAAAGTGACAATAATTTACACAAAATGCTAAAAGCTTGCATTGAAGCCCAACCATTAGGATGAAGCTGGGTAGAAGCAATATTAAGAAAATTAAGAACGCCCATTTGAAAATCATTCAAGGGCAATCGAATATGAAGGTCTCTAAAGAAACAAGCGTAAAAATAAAAATCAGAATTCCCAACACGTCGATAAGAAATTATATCATTCTCAACATCACGAATGATATAAATCTGAGAATTGGAAACTAAATCACGAAGTTCATTAGCAGAGCGATACCGAGAGAAGAATTCTCGGACCTTAGAGTTAACCCAATTGTAACCTGGACGAAGATTCTTCCTTGGCAAAATTATTTCGAATCTTTAGGCAACATCAACAGTAGCGGCTCCATTCGAATCCTTCATACAAGAAAGAGTAGCAGAAGAAGATTTCGATTCAAGATTTTGTTCTTCTCGTACCACTCGTCCAGTAAATTCACCACCCGCACTTGAAAAACCACCCAGATGATCAGAAACAGAAGTAGAGTTTGAAATAGACATTTTACCTTTAAAGAACAAATGAAGCTTCAAACATCGTAGCTCTCAGGAAGCAACAAAGCCCGTATAAAACGATAACAACTTGAATGAGATGCCTATTTATAAACGAAACAAACCCTAGATACTGAAAAGTCACAAACCCTTCCAAACTGTTCAAAAAATTAATCATCTAAGGGTTCAAACAACATCTCTATGTCAAATCATTTAGTTTGAGCAAGCAAAACACGGGAAACGAGGCATTTAATATCAAATCAAATCATATCTCGAAATTATCATATTATATTCAAGCATAAATATTTTTTCTTAAAAATTTTAAGTAAAATTCTTTATGCCTCGGGGGCTAGTGTACTGATAGGCCAAAACCGAGAGGTTAGGCCGAGAACTAATACCGAAATAACCTTTCGATTATAACAATAAATATATAAAATAAAACTAAAACATATATAACAAGGCCCAAATTAGATAAGAAACCTGCGTTAGGAGGTGCGTAAATAATAAAACGGTGTAGAAAGAAAGTCTAAAGGTAAAGTGAAAACACATTAAGAAAACTGTATAAATAGGAGGTCAACAACATAAGAGGTAAGTAAGAGTGATTTTTGTTTGATGAACATAAAACCATTTTTGACTTTGGCATCAGAGCGCCTTGCAGGTACACCCACCCATCTGAGTGGAGGAGAAGCTGAGAGCATCCAACCCGAGGAGAAGCCGAGAGCATCTAGCCTCAGGAATAGACGAGAGAGCCCAACCTAAGAAGAAACCAAGAGTATCCAGCCCAAGGAGTAACTTAGAGAAGCCCAAGATTGGAAGATCCGTGAAAGAAGTTAGTCTTGTAAACCTGTTACAGTGTTCTTGGTCCTTGTTGTAAGAACAAGTATAATTACCTTATTCGTTCCTATATTTATGGTCAATATTCAATTTAGTATAGTGGTTTTTAAAAAAGGAAATTTGGTCCCTATGTTTTTTAAAATGTATACAAATTAGTAATTTCCGTCAAGTCGCACCTTACAACGTCAAATGCTACTTATGTGGCAGAGAAGTGGGATTGAGAAATGTGACGTGTCTGTTGGGTTTATTAGTGTCTAAGTTCAAGAGGCGGGTGAATTGAGCTTATAAAATTTTCAAACAGATTCATACTTTTAACCGAACAGAGCAAAAGAATCGATTTATTTTGAAAATAATGGATTAATTTTTTTGCTTACGTTATCAGGACAACATTTCAGTTATATGATATTCAGATATTAAGAATATTACTCAACAAGCAACTACAAGTTGTTCGGATCATTTTTTCAGAAATCAAGAATAGTATGAACAGACCTAAAAAGAACATATTCAATTCTAATTCAACAGGTTTATTTTCTGACATATCAGCATAAGAAATTGTAAATGAGTGCAGAGATTAAGAGAGATTGAACACCACAAGATCATACTGGTTTACTCAAATGAGCTACATCCAGTCTCACCTTTCCCAAGGTGAAATCCACTAAAAACCGTACAAATCAATTACACAACCTAATGTTCTTGAACCCTACAAGAACAATGCACACCTAGCTGAAAAACACTATTTCAGCACAACTAACACTTCAAGAAACACTATCAATAAGTGTCTTACAACCACTATTACAAAGATGAGAATGATAAAATTGAATACACCTGGAAAGAGAATGCATAACTCTGAAAAGACCAGTAGAACAGATTGAAAAACTCAAGTGACAACACCTCCTACCAAGCTTAGGACACACAAGAACAAGCACACTTTTTCTTCTTTTAAAAACTCTTTCAAGAACACGTGGAAGTCCTTTTCAACTCACTGCAAACTTTTAATCTCTGTTTAAAACTTGATTTCTCAATCTTTTAAGTGATATATGTCTCTCTTTATATAAGAAATGATTTATAACAGATTTTCAAAAAATAGTTCAAAAAAGCTGTTATAAAAAGAACAGATTGAAAATAAGATGAACAGATTTATTTTCACAAAAAGCAAAGAGAGATTTTCAACTGTTGTTGCTCAGTATTTTGATAGCACAAGAGACTGAGTTAAAGCTCCATGGTGCAAAAACAAAGCTATTAAGAAAACTTTAAAACAAGGCACCAGTTAAAAAAGAATTTATTCTTTTAAGGAACAATAGATTCATTTTTTGTGCAATAAAGCATATTTTGAGAAAAACATTAAGAAAACATTGTGCTTGATCTTATCACTTTGATTAGGGTTATGAGGTGGATCACGATGCAAAGAGCTACCTTAAACACATTCTAACCTATATACACGACAACCCAAATACAATATTACAAGCTTCAAAGCAAGGCACACACTTTGCTACATCAAACACATATATTGTCTTCAAGGCGCATCATCCATGTTCAACAATCTCCCCCTGTTTGATGGAGACAAATACCTATAGCTTTGTTGCTTTGAAGAAAGATCAGCACCTGTACTGCACTTGATTCAAAAATACAAAAAAATTGAAAGTGAACACAAAATAAAACAGATTAGAGAAAATATCCCTATATCCCAGCAGCTTATCAAGTCTGCGTCACCTAGCAGTATGAACTATTTTTCTCCCCCTTTGGATTCATCAAACAGTATTGAAGCATAGAAAAATATAAAACCAGATAATAGTCATACATAACAGTCCAGGAATTAAAGCACATAGAATTTTAAAACAAATACAAATTGTTCAACAATATAAGCATGAGATAATCATAGAAAATATATCACTTCTCCTTGTAGTAGAGTTCTACTAATTTTTCATGTACTCCTTCAATTTGATGGTCAAGATGCTGGAATCTGGCTTGTGTTGCCTCAAAATAGGTCTTTTGAGCATCTGAAAGAACATCAAGTCGATGCAGAACCTGTCTTTCAAACATAGACATTGGTTTTCCGTTGTATTCGGGAGCTTGATAGGCAACAAGGGCATTGTAGTTAGTGGCAGCAACATCTTCATACTGTGATGGTGGTGCTGGTGAATCCACTTTGTGTTCCATAGATGGTTGAGGAGGAGATCTCATCCTTTGACCCATAGAAGGTTGAGCAGGGGACTCCATTCTGTGTGATGATGAGTGAGGAACTTCATAGCAAGAATGTTTTGTTGCTTGCACCATATCATCTTCCATAGGCACTGCATCATCTCCCTCTTCATTGTTGATATTTGTGAAACACCCAATTGTCTTCCACTTTGTGAAAACCCATCTTGATGAGAGTTAAATTGTCAATCTCACTCACAGCTTTGATAGTCTCATTTCTCTCATTAGTAGTATCAACACCAAAATGATTAATTAATTTTGACACAAGAATAGCATGAGGAAATCTGTAATCGGCTAACCTTTTTTATTTCAACATATGTCGCTCTGTCCAGATTCGTATCAGTTGGAGGGAACAAGGGCCACCCTTATTTTCAGTGCCTAGGGAGGAATAGTAGGTTCATCTGAACCAGTGAGTTTGAAGAGGCGTTCCTCAAACTGAATGAATACTTGGCCAGTCCCCCAGTGTTTTGCAAACCGCAGCTAGGTACGTCGCTCCGCCAATACTTTGCGGTCACTAAATGGGTGATTAGTTCGGTCCTCGTGTAGGAACAGGATCGAGTGCAGAAGCCAATATACTTCGTGAGCAAAGTATTGCAGAGGAGCGGATGTCATCTTGGAAGGGCTGAACAGGTTGTTGATTGAGCTTGCCCTACGGTTCGCCTTCAAGGTCAGCAACAACCAGGCAGAGTATGAAGCCGTTACCGCTGGAATATTGTTAGCCAAGGAGATGGGTGTGCAGAGTGACTCCCTACTAGTTACAGGTCAGGTAACAGGGGAATACCAGGCCAAGGACCCGCAGATGGCAGCTTACCTAGAATATGTCCAAATTTTGAAGAGGTCATTTGCGGTGTTCAAGTTGGTACATGTCCTTAGAGAGGAGAATGTCCGAGCTGACTTGCTAGCTAAGCTCGCCAGTTCCAGCAAGGGGCAGACAGAGGACCGTCATCCAGGAAACCCTGAAGACACCTCGAACCTTCACCGCAGATAATTCGGTGGGTGTCCATCAGGTTAGCACCTCGGAAGAGTCCTTGCAAGTCTGCCTAGTTGAAGGAGGAGAAACCTGGATGACGCCCTACAAGCGTTACCTGGTTGATGGGATACTCCCGCTAGATCCCACAGAGGCCAGGAAAATAAAGAAAAATTTGACCAAGTACACCCTCATTGACGAAGAGTTGTTCAGACACGGGTTCACCCACCCTATCCTGGTGTGTGTAAGTGGCGAGCAGTGCGCACGAGTAATGGCAGAGCTCCACGAAGGGATATGCGGGAGCCATATCAGTGGCCGATCTCTAGCATCGAAGGTCATTCGTGTTGGATACTATTTCCAACCATAATGGAAGACTGCACGAGGTATGCCCAGTAGTGCAAGCAATGTCAGCAACATGCTGACTGGCACAAGGTGTCACCGGAAGAGCTCATATCGATTTACAGCCCTTGGCCGTTCCATACCTGGGGAATCGATATACTGGGACCTTTCCCTTTGGCGATACGGAAGATGAAGTACCTCGTGGTCGCCATAGAGTATTTCACAAAGTGGATAGAGGTCGAGCCAGTGACGCAGATCACGACCCACAAGATTCAGCACTTCGTCTGGAAGAATATAGTATGCCGCTTTGGAGTACCGAAACGGTTGGTGTTTGAGAATGGCACCCGGTTCGCAAGCCAGCAGCTGGGAAAGCTGTGTACAAAAATTGGGACAAAGCAGGTGTTTGCGTCAGTCGAGCACCCCCAGACGAATGGGTTGGTTGAGTCTTCCAATCGAGTCCTGCTCAAAGGTCTTAAGAGAAGCCAGGAGAAGGCCAAAGGGACCTGGGCAGAAGAAGTCCCTAGAATTGTGTGGGCTTACCACACCAATCCCCAGTCCACCACCAGAGAAACACCCTTCAGCTTGGTGTATGGGTCGGACGTGATGATTCCCGTGGAGATCCAGGAGAACTCGCCACGCTTCCAGAACTTCGTGGCTGAGGATTCCCATGAAGAGAGAAAAGTGAACCTGGACCTACTGGATGAGGTAAGGGAGGAAGCAAGAATCAAAGCTGGAGCCTTGAAGAGAAGGGTGGAGTACAAGTACAGCTCCAAGCCGAGACCTCGCCAATTCCAGGTCGCCGACCTGGTGATGCGAACATCACGTCCCCCAAGTGGAATAGTCCTTTCAGGGTGACAAAGGCCCTTGGGAATGAGGCATACAAGCTTGAGACATTAGAGGGCGGCGCGATTCCTCGTACATGAAATGCGACCAACCTCAAGTTTTACTTCAGTTGAACGATTGCATATGTACAAAGTTTTTAGGGGACACTCTTTTTCCCTTTCAGAGGTTTTTTAACGCCTCCCCCTTTCAGGGGTGGGCAGGATGGTTCATAGAGGACGCATCCCCCTTCAAGTGATAACGCCAGGGTGGAACGGTTTGGTTCGCCAATTAAAATCCTCGTCCGCCCCTATGGGGTAAGTACGGGGTCAGTTACGAGTTTCTCCTTGGGCTAGAAGTCTTAAGACTGGGTAGGATGTTTCGCAGAGAACGCCCCCTCTTGAGTGAAAGCGCCAAGATGGAGACAGTATGGTCCAACGGATGAACCCTCCTCTACCCCAGTGTCGTCAGATCGAGGTCAGACATGAACTTCTCCTTGGATTAGAAGACTCATAATTGGGATAGGATGACGAGCAGAGAGCGCCTCCCTCTTAAGTGAGAACGCCAAGGCAAAGACAGCACGGTTCACCAGCGGCATCAACAAGACATCTCCTTACTCAGTAAAGTAAGAGTGAAGTCAGTCAATGGATCTCTCTCTCTCTTGTCTTATGAGGCAGGTTTGAAGAGCGGCAACGAAGAATTCCCTTATCTTTGTGTAACCAAGGTAAGGCCAGTTAAGGGTTTGCGCGCACATCGCCGTTACCTTCAGCTACTAAAGAATCGAAGAAGTTAAGTGATGAGAATCAAAAAGATGTTATCAATAGAAGAAATGGACAAGGGCCAAAGCATTTAAAGTTCTTCTTATTAGTCTTTGCAAAAGATGAGGCCCAAGCCCAAAGCCCAAGCCCAAGAAGGTCCAAGCCCAAGAAGCCCAAGTCCAAACCATGAGGGGCAAGGCCAAGCATTAAATAAAAGAGCATTATTTGAATGACTCTTGTAGGAGGTGTGGATATTAAATAAATAGGTGTGAATGTATTAGAGAGAGTCACATTGGCCATGTGACTTAGTAGGGGGGTTTAGGTGTAGTTTTTAGGAGGTGTCATAGTAGAAAAAGGTCACACCTCCCATGTGACTTGTTTTCGGTGGGAATTTCAAATGAGTTTCATTTGAATTTTCCCACCCATTTTTCAGCACCTCTTAGGCTATAAATAAGGTGCTTGCCTTTGTAAAATTCAGATTGGAATTTTATAGTAGAGAGACTATACTCAAATTTGGAGAGAAATTGTGAGTCTTGAGTCTTCTTCTTCCTTTGCCTTATCTTGTGAGCTATGGTGAGCTTCAAGTGGCGGCACTCCATCACTTATCTTGGATCAAGGAACCAAGTGGCGTGAAGTGTTCTTCCAATTCTCAAAATCCAGCAAACTCCTTCTATAAGTGTTCTTCCTTCATGTTCTTTCAATTCCATTCGGTAGATTAGCTTTGTTTGTTGTTTCTTTTCATTTCTACCGTTTGATTTTCTGTTTTCCAGCTTTGTTTCTAGTTTCTGTTCGGTGCAGTAGTTTATTATTTCATTTTTGTCCAGCTTGCAATTCTTGTTCTTTATTTCTTGTGTTTTGATTCCATTTGACAATATATGGACTTCCATATGAGTCTTGGTTGGTGCTAAGTCTTGGTGAGTTCTTGAATTAGAACATTGATCCAATTCTAAAGTAAGGTGCCATTTATGACCAGCTCAAGTTGCTCCTAAGAATGTCAAAGAATCATGTATTCTTGTAGTTACATTCACATCATTAAGGTTGAGCGAGTGGTAGACAAGCGCGCTACCTAGAGTATGAATGTTCATCAGACGCGTTGTTAGCAATGTTAGTACGAGACACAACAGTTAACAACCAAGACAGAGAAAAGAGATTAAGGCAACAAATTTATAAATACGACAAAGTATATATACACATTATATATTTTTCATGAGAAGGCCAAAGTTCTACTAATTATGCAAGTCAGATTCGGGGCGCGAGCTGCCCATCAATGACCCGTTTTGACACTGGGAAGTGTGAGATGTCCATCTCAGGGTGCACGCAGGCAACCTGAGCAAGGGCGTCCTATGGCAACAAGAAAACTAGTGATTTCAATTCTAACAACTATACTTGCTTTGGTTGTGGTGAACAAGGGCACATTAAAGGAGATTGCCCAAACAAAGAAAGCAATGAAAAGAAATCAAGCCACAAGGAGAAAAAGGGAAACTCAAGAAGAGCATACATAGCTTGGGATGAGAATGAAGTCTCCTCACTGGCTCACCCTTCACGCAAGGCCGAACGGATACAAACGCATCACATTCCCTCCCAAACACGCGGCTCATACAGGCAGCCCCGTCCTCCCTATGCTTTATCATGTCCCCACTGGAAGTGAACGTGGAGGTCTCAGCGAGGAGTTCATCAAAAGCCCAAGGGTATAGGGCTTTGTAGTCAATGTTGGGAGGAGAGTTGAGAGGAGGGTTGGAGGTGGGTTTTGTTCGGGCCATCTTGAAGAGAGCTAAAAAGGGAGAGGAGAAAGGAAGAAAAACGAAGGTTCAGAAAAGGCGGCGTGACTCGATGAACCAGAAAAGCAGAGACTCAACAGAAGCGAAGAACAAAACAATATAAATGCAGGAAAACCTAAAGTGCACAAATCTTAAACAAGTCTAGAGCAGTTATTGCATGTTATGAGCAGCGAAATCACAAGATAAGAGCAATCAATGCATAAAGATCATACCTTTTGATCGAAGTAGGTTGGAAGTTCTGAGTTTCGAAGAAGGAGAAGCGAGAGCGTTCGAAGAGAAGAGAGAATGATCAAAGAAAGAGTAAGTGAAGTGATGGAACAGTGGTGAAGCGCGGGTTTTTGAAAGAGTTAACGTAAACGAAGGAGCGCAAGCGGCAATAAGTCCTAGTCGTTTATCTAGCCACGTGTGTGCAGATTCAAACAAGTACAGAGAGACGTCACTTCGGCGCACTATTCACATCCCTTCACATAGTGCCACGTAGGTCGCCAAGGGTGATGACTTAGTCTCTTCGCTGAACAAGTTAACAGCTCGAGACTGGGGGGCTTGTGTACCGACTAGTCCTCTGACATCGTTGACTGCTAGTGATGGTGGGCCACGTAAACTGGGTCCCACGAGCGGCATGAGCCAGTGTACCACGAGCGGCACAAGCCAGGGTGCCGACTAGTGGTCGGATGTAGATCACTAGGATGTGTCGATGTGTCCTCAATAACAGAGTAAGGTCGATGTGACATCGGGCATCGGTGACCCCAACAGTTGAATTGGACTACGAAGGTGGGTCCCAAACAACACACCAGTTATCAGTAGGGGGAAGCCTAGGTCACGAGGGGTCCATGCGTGTGGTGTGAATAGCGCATCCAGGCGCAACACAAGTAATGAACCACTGGAGGCGTTAAGGCCCGTTAGGGTTACGTCTCCCAGGGGTAGGCTGCATGCATGGCACGTGAACAGCTAGGGCACCCCCAGAACGGATGGTCCCAGAGATTAGGTGCACAAGTTGGTACCCAGGTGGCCATTCCGTTAGAGGTTGCACTCTAGTAAGGGAGCCTTACACGCTAGATTGCACTAAGATTGGGCAATAGCGGCGTTAGGGCATTTCCCCCAGAAACCCTAAATGCGGGTAACAAAAACAGCAGAAACACTAGACTATATAAAGGGTAGTAAGAAAATCTACAAGGTACGCTGTTCTTGAGACTAGAACTATTACACTCACATTTTTGTTTCTTGGCCCCAGTATTGACTTGAGCGTCGGAGTGCAAACGACCTCTAGGGCGCCCCTTTGTCTTTTCAGGTACAGAGTGTTTCGATCCAAGGAAAGCATGAACCAAGGCAGAGAGAATCGGGCGCGTAATCGTCGTTAGAGACACGAAGGCAATCGAGTCAACCAGCAGGAACAATATTTTATTGTAAATTATTATTGATAATCAAATTTATAAATATTACATAAGAATTTTTTTTCTAAAAAAATAAAAAATGTATGTATTTTTAATAGTATTATTTTACTAAATATAGTAATTATTTCTTTTCTAAATGAATCTATGATTATTGATTTTTTTTAATGCAATAATAGTTCTGAAAAGTAAAAACGAAATTTTGTTATGTTACTTTATTTAATTGAAAAAATGATCTATTAGTAACATTTTTAAAAAAAATACTACATGCTAGTTTAAATTTATTTATTGCAACATTTATTTATAAAATGTAACAATATTTATGTTTATTTTATTTATAAATATATTTATGTAAAAAATGTTGTTATATTAATTAAAATTTACGTATTTTTATATTTTAAATAAATATAATTTTGAAAATATTAATAAAGATAGAAAATGGTGTTGTGGTAGGACATTGCGGAAATAATGAATTATGATTCTTTAGTAATACATGATTACTAAATAAAATTGCAGCATTTAATATTGGACATATTTATGAGCAATTAAATAAAAAAAAAACTTCATAACAACACAAATTTATAAGTATTTTCTAATAAATATATAATAAATATGTTTAACATATGTACTGGTACGACCGGATGACTGACTGAGTCGGCTAGCACTCGGCCCGTGCTGCCACTAGGTAATGATAAGCCGGCCACGTTGAAACGTGTGGTCGACCGATCCATAACGTTCAAGTCAAAGGTTGACCAGATTAGCAAGGCTAATCCATGGTTAGGGGTGGTTTAACACAACCCTAAATGCAAATCAACTCCCTTAACCTGACCCAACAGTGAAGGCCCATTAAGGTAATATAAATAGCACGCATTTCAAGAGAAAGGTACGTTCTACAGTTCTACAGTACTCTGACAACCGAATACCGACACCCCAACTGACTTGAGTGTCGGAGTGCCTTCTACAGGTATCATCCTCACCTGTGGAGCAGGACAACCGAGAAGAGCGGAGTGCACCAGAGAGTTTAGAGTGTATCAAGGAATTTGGAGGACAACGAGCCGACTGAAGGTAGGAGTTGGAACAATCGTTCTCTAGGTCCCTAACTCATTCGAGAACAATTGGCGCCCACCGTGGGGCCGAGAGAACATCGTGAAGTAACAGTAGCAGATGGTATCAACCCGCAGCATGGCTAGTGAAAGGATGTCCGAAGCAGACCCTCGCCATCCTTTTACTGATTTGATCATGGAAGCTCCCTTGTCAGACAAGTGGAAGGGGTTCAACAGGGACTGGTATGATGGGACGACTGACCCTGACGAGCACATGGATAAGTACACCACTCACATGAGCATGTACACGACCGACGACGCGGTCCTATGCCGAGTCTTCCCAACCTCGCTGAAGGGATGAGCCTTAAGCTGGTTTACCAAACTCCCCCCAAAAATTCAGTAGACTATTTAGAAACGCTGGTGGCCAAGTTCGACATTCAGTTTGCAACTAGCCGACCCCACCATCTGACATCCATAGCGCTGGTCAGCATCCGCCAGGAAAAAGGGGAGTCTCTTAGAACGTTCATCGACCGGTTTGGAAAAACCGCTATGAGCATCCGAAACCTCAGCCCTGAGGTGGCAATGCACCACATTTTGACCGCCCTCCGACCGGGGCCCTTTGCAGACAGCTTATGCATGCAACCTGTAGTGAGCTTGGACGAGCTTAGACGCCGAGCAGCTAAGTTCATGCAGTTAGAAGAGCTGCGTGAATTCAAGAACCAGGCTCGAGCTGAAGCGAGCGGCGAGAAGAAAGACGAGAAGGAACGATAGGGAAGGTCCAAGTCCGGACGTGGCGATCCCAAGCAAGATAATCGCGAGCCTCTGTTCTCATGGTACACGCCCCTCAACGCCGATAGGGGGAAAATACTGCAAGAAGCCCTTAGTGCGGAGTTGATTCCACCACCAAGAAGGGCTCTGAATCCCGATAATGCTGACCGTAGCAAGAAGTGTCGGTATCACAAGAATACCGGTCACTCCACCGAGGAATGTCAAGCCCTGAAGGATAAAATATCGGAGTTTATCCGAGCGGGGCATCTACGCCACTTTGTGCGAAGTAATCGCACAACCAGACGTTCCCCCTACAAGGAGGAAACACCAAGGAGGAGAGACCGCACACCCCCAGAACCCAGGGACGACGACCGTCGTCGAGAACGACAAGGGAGGAGAGACGATTCTCCCAAAGTTAATACCAGAAGAGGCCGTGAGGTCATCAACACCATCGTCGGTGGGTTTGCCGGAGGCGGAAGTTCTAATAGCACACAGAAGAAACACCTGCGTGTTGTCCATCAGGTGAACTTGGTGGTTGTACGACCGAGGATGCCACCCATAACATTTACAGACAAAGACTTCAAAGGAATAGACCCCTCCCAAGACGACCCCGTGGTGATATCGGTCGACATCGACCATTTCAGCATTAAGAAGGCCCTTGTGGACCAATGGAGCTCAGTCGACATTCTCTACTGGAAGACCTTTAAAGCCATGCGGATTCGAATAGAGGAAATGATGTCTTACGACGACCATGTGGTCGGCTTCTCTGAGAAGCGGGTAGGCACGAAGGGGTACATTGAGTTGTATACGACCTTCGACCTAAATGAGGCAAGCAAGACTTTGAGAATCAGGTATTTAGTCATTTACGCCAACACCTCCTACAACATCCTCCTAGAACGGTCGTCCCTCAACAAGCTCGGGGCGATCGTTTCCACCCCCCACCTCGCGATGAATTTCCCCTCCCTATCGGGTGACATATTGACCATCCACGTGGACCAAAAAATAGCAAGGGAGTGCTACGCAGAGAGCCTGCGAGTAGAGTCCACTCGGCGGAAGATGGCCAACAACCACTCACCCAAGTGCAAGATCCCCGGCCAAGGGAGATCCCCACGAAGACACGCACCACAAGCCGACCACGCGATCGCTATGGTCGATCTCGACCCAAGAGAGATCGAACCAAGACTATAAGCAAAGGAAGAACTACGCCATGCCTCCCTTATCGGTGAGGATCAGTATACGAGCATTGGCACGACCATGGCAGCTGCCGATGCCGAGCTCATCCATCAAACTTTGTAGAAAAATGTGGATCTCTTTGCATGGACGGCCGCCGACGTCCCAGCCGCCAACCCTGAAATAATCATTCATCAGCTCTCAGTATACAACGAAGCGTGCTCGGTGGCGCAAAAGAAAAGAAACCATAGCGAGGAAAAGAGGCTCGCGGCCAGAGCCGAGGCTGAAAAGCTCCTAAAAGTTGGGTTCATCTGCGAAGCCCGGTACTCAACCTAGTTGGCCAATGTAGTGATGGTCATGAAGTCAAACGAAAAATGGCGAATGTGTGTCGACTATAAAGATCTGAACAAGGTGTGCCCTAAAGACTCATACCCTCTGCCTAACATTGACTGACTCATTGACGGGGCGGTCGGTCACAAAATATTGAGCTTCTTGGATGCTTAGTCTGACTACAACCAGATTAGCATGCACCCCAAGGACAAGGAGAAAACAACCTTTACAACTGACGACGCAAACTACTTCTATGAGGTAATGTCGTTCGGCCTAAAGAATGCAGGAGCCATTACTAGAGGCTGATGGACAAGATTTTCAAGGGGATGATAGGCAAAAGTGTAGAAGTCTATGTGGACGACATCGTGGTAAAATCCGACTCATGCGGACAACACGTCAAAGATTTGCAAGAAGTCTTTGACGCCTTAAGGAGGGTCAACATGTGCCTCAACCCCAAAAAATGCACATTCGGCATCGAGGGCGGCAAGTTCCTCGGCTTCATGTTGACCCACAAAGGAATTGAGGCCAACCCCGACAAGTGCAAGGCCATAACTGAAATGAGAAGCTCGAAGAACTTGAAAGAAATCCAACAACTGCTCGGTCGTTTAACAACACTATCCAGGTTCGTCCCTCGGCTTGCCGAACGAATCAGACCAATGGCACAAATTCTTCGCAAAACGTCAAAGTTCAGCTGGAACAAAACGTGTGAAAACATCTTCGGCCAGCTCAAAAAAATTTTGTCATCACCGACCATCATTTAGAAGCCAAGACTCGATCTCCCGATCGTGGTATACTTGGTTGTATCAAAGGAGGCAGTCAGCTCCACCTTAGTCCAAGAAGTCAACAATGAAGAGCACCCAGTGTACTTTGTTAGTCGCACGCTCCACGGAGGCGAAAAAAGGTATCAGATGATCGAAAAAGTCGCACTGGCACTGGTGCTGACCGCCAGAAGGATGCGACCATACTTCCAGAATCACGCTCTAGTTCGCCTTCAAAGCAATGAATAACCAGGCTGAATACGAAGCCATATTGGTCAGCCTGAACCTCGCACAAGACCTAGGAGCGCGCGAAATCATATGCAAGAGCGACTCGCAGCTGGTTGTCAGACAGATAAAAGGCTAATTTGAAGTCAAAGAACCCCTCCTCCAATGCTATTATCACACAGTCAACAACTTCATCGCCAAGTTTGATAAAGCCACCATCGAGCATATACTACGGCAAGAGAACGAACGAGCAGACGCACTGTCTCGTCTTGCCTCTTCTAAAAAGTAGAGCCATTATCGCTCAGTTGTCCAAATGCGTCTACAACAACCAAGCGTAAGCAATGCCGAATGCTTGGCAGTCACCGAGGCCAATACCGGGATGAGCCCAATAATCCAGTACATAGAACAAGGAACATGTCAACCGGGTGAAGAAAGGAATATCAGGCGGCAATGCGCCCGATACACCATGATCAGCCAAGATCTATATAGGAGGGGATACTCGACACAGCTCCTAAAATGCCTCATCAAAGAACAATCCAAGTACATGTTACAAGAGACTCACGACAGAGCGTGTGGCAGCCATTCCGGGGCTCGAACTATGGCGGCCAAAGTCATCCGAGCAGGATACTACTGGTCGACCGTCCATGGGGATTGCGCAGACTACTCCAAGAAGTGCCATAAGTGCCAAGAATTTGGCCCACTCCATCACCTGAAACCAGAAGAATTACACAGCATGACATCGCCCTGGCCGTTCGCCATATGGGGGATGGACATCATTGGCCCATTCTCGCCCGGGAAAGGCCAAACGAAATACCTTCTAGTCGTTGTGGACTACTTCACAAAGTGGATAGAGGTCGAGCCCCTAGCCACCATATCCGCCAGGAACGTCCAAAATTTTGTACGGAAGAACATAGTATGCCAGTTCGAAGTGTTAGGCAGGCAGAAGCGGCCAACAAAGTTGATGGAGATAAAAAAGAAGAGGATTTTACTAATAGAGGAAGATGCCATCCACCCAAACATTTAAAGTTCTTCCTTCTAGTCTTCTCAAAAATTAAAGATGAATTAAAAAAAGAGAGGATCAAGCCCAAAGCCAACAAGAAGACTACAAGCATTCAAGAATGGGCTCCAATTAATATCTTTCTTTGTAATTTCTTTTGTATAAATTTGTAAAACATATAGGAGTAGTGTTTAGGAAGGTACTAAGAGGGAAACCAAAAAGACACCTCTTTTGTAAGTACCTTAGGCGTTAGTTTTTACGAAGAAACTAGAAAGTTATCTCTTCACACTCCTTTAGGCGCTAGAATAGAAGAATTTAGAAGATGACCTTTCAAAAGCTTCTCTTGTAAGCTTCTCTTGTATTTTGTGACGAGCCCTCTCTATTATAAAGGGGTGCTTAGGTCTTTGAAATGATAAGATTGATTTTGTGAGTATTGAACCTCTACCGAATTGGTGAGTGATTGAGAGAGACTTGTGTCTTCTTCTCTTCTAGTCTTATCTTGAGTGAATTCTTGGGCTCTCAAGTGGTGGCAACAACACTCATCTTGAAACCAACCATCCTTCAAGTGGCGTGCACATTCCAAGAGCTTCATCCACATAAGTCCATTTTCCCTTCATTCCAAATTACCCATTTTTGTTCTACTTGTTTGTTTTCACTTTCAATCGGTGAAATCTCTTCCTTATGATGTCCTCTTTCATTTGCTGCACTTATATTCAATTTTAATCGGTGCAAATTGGTTGTTTTTTCTGTTTTGGTCACGTCCTCCATGGGTATAAATGCTATATGTTGTGTTCTTAAGTTTTTATCCATGGGTTTGTTGTTCAAAATGGGTTTTTGTGTGATGGTTTGGTTTTTGAGGTTTGGTGAGTTCTTGAATGTTAAGAACATTGATCCAATTCTTAAAAAGTTCCTAATCATATTCCAACTCTTATTGAATCCGTAACATGTTCATATCATATCTTCATCATGTTATTGGAATCACATCATGTGGTATCATGAGTCTTAGGTTTGTTCTTGTGTGTGTTTGAGTTGTTTTTGCACTTTTAATTCAAGAACCTTACATTCTTGTCTTTACCTTTCTGTTTTAGGTTATTTTTGGGTATTTCTTGTTCCTATTACATTGTGTTTGTGTCATTTTGATTTTTGAATCCTTATAAGTTTTGTCAAAGTCATGTTTCTCCAAAAACATGTTATCAATTCTATGTAGTCCTTTTGTTGATAATTTTGGTTTCTTGATTTTTAATTGAGTGCAGTTTTATGTTTTTGTTTTCTTGATCCTTTGGTGTTTTTTCTTTTTAGTATTGAGTTCATGCTTGTGTATTAGATCTATACAAGTTCTTAAACATCAATTCTATTGTGTCTTTGAAGTTCTTAATTTTGTTTTCCATTCCAGTATAGGTTCCTCTGTTTTTCTTAAAAACGTGCTGACTGTTTGGTTTATCAAAATTGCTATGCTTACTGGAAATTTATGAAACTCTGGATTTCAGTATTTTGAAGTGTTACAAAAGAGTGAAAAGAAGAAGTACATCAAAATTCCAAGTACAAAAAAAATGATAAATGAAATGCGTACAGTGTGTAAAATTCTGCTCTGGAAACACGGTGATTCGACAGTAATTTTCGGAAATTTATCACAATTAATTGGCTTACTGTTTTTGAGTGATTCCAGTGCCAATTTTTAGATAACATCTTGAATTTCCAGTGGTTAAAATTTCACATTCCAGTTCATCTTCTTCAGTTACAGATAAATCTGTAAAAGTCACGCACAATTTACATAAAATTCCAGTAGTTCTGTTTTTTATTTTTTTCATCTACTCTAGTGCTTTTCTTTAGGTTTCTTTTGTGTGCCATCTTTTAATTGAGTACCTTATTTTTCTTGATTGTCTTTTCTTCACTATACTTTGAGTTTGTCACATATCTTGTGTTCCTTTTGCTATGGCCTTTCTTGTTTAAACCTTTTCTTGATTGTCTTTTATTGTTCTTTAAGTTTTGTGGTGTATTGGCTTTGAGAAAGAGTGGTTTGCTTTGACATATTTCATTTGAGAGTTACCAAAACCTCAAGAGCAGATTGGTTGAGGGAAGTATTCTTTCTTGGAGTGCTTTGAGTGTCTTTTAATTTTCATTACAACACCATCATTGTTCCATTTTCTAACCTTATTTTTCTTGAAATTGTTTGTTCTTTTGTTTGCTGTTTTGATTTTGGCAATGGATACCTTATCAAGTGCAGCACCTTCTAAACGTCATTCCCCTCCAAAAGCATACTTCATTGATGAATTACAAGAAGTTAAAACAATATCTGCACAACAAGATGAGGAATTGACTTCAAATCTTAGAAGTAAAACACATGGAGAAAAGATTGTCAAAACTTGCCATGAAGCATGAAAGATCAATTCCTCACGGCCATGAAGAAGAACATAGAAGGAAGAGACATCACCATCATTCTCATGGAGTAGACATCACCGTGAAGAAGGACATCACCAAGAAGCCAAGTCTCAATTTTATTTTGTAAAGGTACCTAGCTATAGTGGTGATAGTGATCCTAATGTGTATTTAGATTGGGAGGCTAAATGTGAACAATTTTTTTATGCCCATAGGGTCCATGATGACCAAAAGGTGAAAATAGCCTCTTTAGAATTCTTAGATTGTGCCATGAAATGGTGGCATGGACTTGTAATGGACATTGGATATAACAAGAGACCTCTCGTGGTTTCTTGGAATGATTTGAAAGAGTGTATGCGCGCAAGTTTTGTTCCTCCTTCTAGGAAGGAACACTTGTTGAAGTTCCAAAGGCTTCCTCAAGGATATAGGATGGTAGATGAATGCTTTAAAGATTTTGAAACAACTTTGACTAAAATGAATATGCATGCTAATGAATAGTCAAAGATAAAATGGTTTGTACGTGGTTTGAAAAGAGATATTAGAGAATTTGTAGAATTAAATTAGTACTCTTTTTTAAAGAAAGTGCTTCGCATAGCCATCAAGGTGGAATCATATCTTTTGAAAACAACTTTCAAAAATACTCATGATAATGGTTTCTACAACTCTTATAGGAAGGATGCAAACAAAATTTCTACTCAAATTTCTCCTTCTAATTTTTCCAAACAAACCACTTCTCCAAAAAAAGTTTCTACTCCAAATCCTTATACTCCTAAGTCACCTACCAAAACTTCAAATATAAAATGTTTTAAATGTTTAGGTTTTGGGCACATAGCTCTTCATTGTCCACAAAAACAAACCTTAATGATAAACAAGGTAAAACAAGACCTAACTCACCCACCTACCACAAGTAAAAATGAAAAAGACAAAGAAGGCCAAGTTAACATGGGTCTTATCCTTTCACATCCAAGGTGTTTTCCTTCCTTATCTTTTTCATTACCAAAGGTTCTTACTTCACCACCATCTTGGTTAAAAAATGTTAGGGATGATTTTTTCATACCTCTTAATGGTTTTCACTATTTAAGATGACTTTTTCCAACAAAAATCATCATTCCCAAACAATTTTTTCCAACTTGGTCTGTCTATAGGACCTCCTTTTCTGAACTCCCACTGCTTACAAATTCTAAGTCATGTTTGCCTTTATCTTACTCAACTGTTAATTTTGATAGTAAACTAACTTTGTTATCTGCAGGGATTCAGAATTCGTGGACGAATTCTCTCCAACTCGGGGAGCATGATGGAGATAAAGAAGAAGACGATTTTACTAATAGAGGAAGAGGCCATCCACCCAAACATTTAAAGTTCTTCCTTCTAGTCTTCTAAAAAATTAAAGAAGAATTAAATAAAGAGAGGATCAAGCCCAAAGCCAACAAGAAGACTACAAGCATTCAAGAATGGGCTCCAATTAATATCTTTCTTTGTAATTTCTTCTGTATAAATTTGTAAAACATATAGGAGTAGTGTTTAGGAAGGTACTAAGAGGGAAACCAAAAAGACACCTCTTTTGTAAGTACCTTAGGCGTTAATTTTTAGGAAGAAACTAGAAAGTTGTCCCTTCACACTCCTTTAGGCGCTAGAATAGAAGGAGTTAGAAGGTGACCTTTCAAAAGCTTCTCTTGTAAGCTTCTCTTGTATTTTGTGACCAACCCTCTCTATTATAAAAGGGGTGCTTAGGTCTTTGAAATGATAAGATTGATTTTGTGAGTATTGAACCTCTACCAAATTGGTGACTGATTGAGAGAGACTTGTGTCTTCTTCTCTTCTAGTCTTATCTTGAGTGAATTCGTGGGCTCTCAAGTGGCGGCAACAACACTCATCTTGAAGCCAACCATCCTTCAAGTGGCATGCACATTCCAAGAGCTTTATCCACATAAGTCCATTTTCCCTTCATTCCAAATTACCCATTTTTGTTCTACTTGTTTGTTTTCACTTTCAATCGGTGCAATCTCTTCCTTATGATGTCCTCTTTCATTTGCTGCACATATATTCAATTTTAATCGGTGCAAATTGGTTGTTCTTACTGTTTTGGTCACGTCCTCCATGGGTATAAATGCTATATGTTGTGATCTTAAGTTTCTATCCATGGGTTTATTGTTCAAAATGGGTTTTTATGTGAGTTTGGCTTGGTTTTTGTGTTTTGGTGAGTTCTTGAATGTTAAGAACATTGATCCAATTCTTAAAAAGTACCTAATCATATTCCAACTCTTATTGAATCCATAACATGTTCATATCATATCTCCATCATGTTATTGGAATCACATCAAAAGTCCTTCCGAATGAACTAAAGAAGAGGCTAGGAACTGGAAAAGGAAGATGGATAGAGGAACTACTTGAAGTCCTATGGGCATACCGATGCACCCCACAAACCACTACACAAGAAACCCCATACAGCTTCACGTACGGCACCGAGGCCATGATACTAGTGGAAGTGAGCGAACCATCCATCAAGCGGCAACTATTTGACCTATCCCTCAACAAGGCAAGCCTGGCGGTCGGACTCGACCTCCTTCATGAGCTTCGCGAAAAGAGTAAAATCCGCGAAGCAACATGCAAGCTTCGGCCAAGAAGCTTCCACAAAGGTGACCTCATCTGGAGAATGCGAAGCAACGCCAGGAATACGGACGACAAGTTCTCGTCAAACTGGGAAGGACCGTTTCGGATTCGAGAAGTAGTTGAAAGCGGAGCATACCACCTAGAATGGCTATCATGCAAAATTGTACCGAGGACGTGGAATACCATGCACCTCAAATTTTATTTCATCTAAATATGAATAAAATCACGCACTCTTTCCTCGCTCAGAAACATCAACGGTCGGAGAGGTTTTAACGAGGTGTTTTCTTCAAACAATGCTCAAGCTACAAATCAGACACACGGCTCGGCCAGGACGAAGCCTTAACCGGCATACCCTCCCGAGACCCAAACGTGGGTGTTGGCCAGGACGAAGCCTCGCATGGCATTCCCTCCCAACACCCCACCCAAGGTTCGGCCAGGACAAAGCCTCACACGGCATACCCTCCCGAAACCTAAACACAAGTGTTGGCCAGGAAGAAACCTCAAGCGGTATACCCTCTCAACACTTCACCCATGGTTCGGCCAGGACGAAGCCTCGCATGGCATAACCTCCCGATACCTGTCAAAGCGTATCGACCTCCTTCGATATCACTAATAACGACCGACCGAGGAGACACCGACACGAGTAATTTAACTTACGCAAATAAATATTCGTTATATGATTACGCTTCAGAGGCCGACACGAAAACTGGGTTCATTAACTAACACTTACACCAACCGAAAAGAAACACTTGTGCAAATTGTTAAAAGTAGAAACGACCGATTCTATTAAATCAACAAAAGGTGGAGGCCACACCCCAGCCTCAAGGGAATAAAACGAATGACCCTAAAAATCTAAAGCTTAAGCTCTAGTCTTCAACATCCAAGATCGCGATGGGTTGGTCGGCTTCCTGAAGGTCCTGGTCGTCCCCTGCAGGGACCAAGCGACCATCGACGACCTCCATCTCTTGGTCAAATTGAACAGAAGGTGGAGGCCCCATGTACAGCACCTCGGTCTGACGAACGGCCAGGTCAAAACTCTAACTTATTAAGACCATGGTATCCTCCATGGTCTTCAAAACTTCAGCCTTGAGTGCCTCCTTCCCTGGACGTTCTGAAGCGGCCTCCTTCTCCAGAAACGTCCCCCTCCGCTCGACCGCCTCCAATGCCTTTCGGAGCAGCGCGATCTCTGCCGCTTTGTCGGTGTCAGCCTTCTCTACCTCGGACAACCGAGTCGCATCCAGCTTAAGCTCTGCGGCTTGCGAACACAGCTTCTTTTCATACTCTGTGTTCGCATCAACGGCCTGCTGTAGGTTGTTGGAGGCCTCCTGCAGTTGATGCTCGAGGCGCGATAGCTCCTCGACTCGCCACCTGCGAGCCTCGGCCCCTCGGCAGATCATCTCGACGCCACCGTCAAGAATATCCTCCTCGGGGACCGACCCGATGAGCTCTTCAACACCGGGGGCAAGTTGAAGTTCATCGCCCGGGTGAAGCACCTGTCACCCCCAGTATCGCCAAAGGCGACTCTTGGGCGGTTGCCACAGGCATAGCGACCTCTGTTGGAATCGGACGGTTGAATTCGTTCGTCAGCGGCGAGGCGGGGCGAGTGATCGTCCTGCTTGGGGGAGGAGTCGGCATCTCCCCAGGAGCCCTGAAGGTACGAGCGGTGTTACCTCCTTCTCTTGGCCTTTTCTTGGGATTCTTGGAAGAACCCGCTCGGGCAGCTTCAGTAGAGGCGGGCCCGACGCCAGCGGCACTCCTCTTCTGGTTCAGCTTGTTCTTAAAGCCCGACAACATTCCGACCGCCTGGGTTTCTCTCTTTTAGCAATCGGTGAAACCAAAAACAACGCGTTAGCCAACAAAAAAAGCAAACGACTGAAGGACTAAACACGTAAAACAAACCCTCCAAAGTCGTCGCGCGATCGGTCTCTGTGTACAATGACATCAGCAGCCGAGCGGGGAGCTTTTTTGGGAGACTATCAAACAAAGCAAAAACCTCTCTCTCGCTCACGCTTGGATTGACCGGACATGGCCAATCCTTTATCTTGGTTGGATTCCTCGTCCAGAACAAGGGAAACCTTGCCTGGCCAACATCGTCAAAAAAATAGCATGTGCCCGCCGACTCGATGTACACCTTAAAGAACTTTTCCTTGAAGTTCTTATAGGAGGTCGTCAAGGCTTTGAACAACACGCTACTGGCCCGACTGACCAAGGAATGCCACCCGACCAACTCGAAAGGATGGGAAGCATAAAAATGCAAAAAACAAGAAGAAAGAGGATGCACCCCAAACGTCTGACACATCATGCGAAAAGCTTGCATGGACGCCCACGTATTAGGGTGCAACTGAGTCGGGGCCACGTTGAGTGCCCGAAGGACACTAACCGTAAACGCGTCGAAGGGAAGGGACACATGGAGGTCCGAAAAAAAACGGGTGTACATGAAAAAGGAAGGAGGTTCGATAGATGATCGTTCCCTGCACACCCTATCCTCCAAGGAACAAGGACCGAACGCTAACAAAGACTCCTCAACCGAAGCCTTCAACACTGGAACCTTATCCAAAAAATTGGCCACAGAAGCGTCCGTATGAAACACATATGCAATCTCGCAAACCTTGGGGTCAACCCAGGCAGGGCCCCCACGAGGGCGCGGTCGCTCCAAAGAGCGAGACCGGTCAGACGCATTGCCAGCGTCATCACCCTCACTTCTTCCACCGCTGGTGCAACGACCTGGATCGCTCCAACTGAGATGGCTTCGCTGGAGGAAGAAGTGGAAGAAGAATATGAAGACGAAGAAGATGAACAAGAAGGGGGTTCAGGAAGAGGAGATCGAGCAGGAGAAGAAGAAGAAGTTGGACGCGAATGAGTAGACAAGAATAACCTTTGGACGAACGAGGAAGGTAGCTAAGGTCGCTCAGATTCGTTCGAGTGTCGGAGCTTAATCAGTATTAAAAACGTGTAAGAGGCCATTATTCCTAGCCCTTATTTTTAGCCCGAAGATATCTTAGAAACCCAAATGTCACAAGATCTCAAACGTTAGATCTGTTTGATCCTATGACCCACGTTGCTTGGCGCCTAAAACAATCCCTCATAAATGCATGTCAGTCACTCACTCAGTCGTCGTTTTCCAGTCACTTCATCCATCATTACACCACCGTCCGAGTCCCATTTTCAGACTCTTCAGCTGCACCAGCTCTCGAGCCTGGGGGGCAACTGTACTGGTACGACCGGACGACTCACTTAGTCGGCTAGCACTCTGCCCGTGCCGCCACCTAGGTAATGATAAGTCGGCCATGTTGAGACGTGTGGCTGACCGATTCATAACGTTCAAGTCAAAAGTTGACCAGATTAGCAAGGCTAATCCATGGTTAGGGGTGGCTTAACATAACCCTAAACGCAAACCAACTCCCTTAACCTTGCCCAACAGTGAAGGCCCATTAAGGTAATATAAATAGTAGGCATTTCAAGAGAAAGGTACGTCATTATCTACAGTACTCTACAACCGAATACCGACACCCCAATTGACTTGAGTGTCGGAGTGCCTTCTGCAGGTATCATCCTCGCCTGTGGAGCAAGACAACCGAGAAGAGCAGAGTGCACCAGAGAGTTTAGAGTGTATCAAGGAATTTGGAGGACAACAAGCCGACCAAAAGTAGGACAGATCGTTCTCTAGGTCCCTAACCCATTCGAGAACTACATATAAGTTATATTTTAAATTTACCTTACTAATTTATCATGCAGTATATATTTTCAATGCTCGTAGAAAATATTGAAATTTAAATTTATAAATAAAGATATTGAAAAGATAAAAAAAATGGTAAAATGTTATCATTTGAAAATAATTAATGTAAGTAGTTAAAAAGGTGTTAAATCAATTAAATTAGAGGATTGTAACTATCATTTTTAGCAAATCACTTTTAAAAAAGAATATTTTTATTCATATATTTTAAGATTTTGATAGTTTCTTATATCTCTTTTAATCTATTATTTTTTATTTCTTCATTTATAATTTGAATATTATCATCTTTTAAAAATGATTATTCATTAAAAACAAAATAGTTAAAAGTATTATTTAATTTATATAATCAAAAATTAATTTTAAATTCTAATTATTTATATATAATTAAAAACACATGATATTATAAATATTAGTTCTATAAATTTATATTTCTTCTATAGTAAAATACTGTTTTAAATTTTGTATGTACTTGATATAATAAGAATTTTATATACTTTATATATATATATATATATATATCATACATGGATCATTATAACCAAGATATTCTTTAAGGAATATCTATCATAACTATAACTTGTATTAAACATTCTTTACCAGGGTTTTAACACCTGTCTCATATCATTTTAGGATCATGGTCTAGAAGGGGGTGTCTAGGATGGCGGTGAAGAAAGAATTGGTTGAGAAAAAGTTGGTAAAGGTAGATATGCTTCGGTATACTAATGATACTTTGTTTTTTTTGTAAGGCAAATATCAAAAGTGTATTTAACATAAAGGTCATGTTGAACTGTTTTGAGTTGGCTTCCGGTCTCAAGGTGAATTTCCTCAAGAGTGGGCTTTAAGGGTCGGGGTGGAACATACGGAAATTATTTGTTTTGCGACAATTCTAAATTGTGAAGTGATGAGAACTCCTTTCAAGTAATTGGGGATGCCGATAGGGAATGTCATAAGAGAGACGAGTTTTGGGATGAAGGGGTAAATAAAGTAAAGAGCAAGCTAGGCAGGTGGAAGGGTAGATACATCTCAATGGCAGAGAGGATATGCTTAATTAAGTTTGTTTTATCATCTATAACTCTGTTCTAACTTTCTCTTTTCAAGTTACCGACTTTTGTGTTGAAGAAGATTGTGTGCCTATAAAGGAATTTTCTATGGAGTTGGTGTCAAAAGGGAGCAAGATCGCTTGAGTTGCTTGGGATGAGGTGTGTAAATCCAGGGAAGCGGGAGAGCTAGGTTTTATTAATCTTAGGAGTTTTAACCTGGTATTGCTGGGAAAATGGCGTCTGAACTCGAACAAGGGGGGTTGTGGAGGGAAGTCATCGAATCTAAGTATGGTGGATAAAGAGGCCTAAAGGAACAACAATCTAATAATAGCAAGGTCTCTTTGTGGTGGAGAGATTTTGATGGATTTGTGCCTTCATGACCGAATTCTTTGATTGAATTTTGGAGAAGATTGGCGGAAGCTTCAATGGAAGAGGCGTGCAAGGAGGCTCACATGGAGCTTGCGGTTTCCTTGGACGTACGTGCTAAGTGTGGAGAGTGATAGGTGAGGCCTAATCACTTGAGCTAGGTGGAGCGTTGAAGACTAAAGTGTTTATCCTAAAGAGGTAAGACAAGAGTGAGAATTGGCTCAATATTTTGGCAGCAATTTCACTCATTCATTAATCTTATAAAATGAGAGTCAAACACCTCAATTTTTAGGAGATAGGGCTGAACATTTTGGAGCCAAAACTTGAAAATTCAAAATAAAACTCTCCAATGAGAAGGTGCCATGTGGAGTCATGCTTTCCATGTTTAGCTCACACCTTCCATGCTAAATCCTTTCCACTCCTATGTTGCCATGTGGACGTCCATGTGCTCCATGCCAAGGTGATTTTCGTTCTCCAATATACCCTAGACGTTTTAGGGTTACATTGGGCTCAAAAAAGCCCAACTGTTACCCTAACTAGTCACTTTTAACCCTAATTAGTCATATTTTACTATCGGCCCAAATACAAGCCCAAAAACCTATGTTATTTGGCCCAAATATGCAGTCCAATTATTTTATGCTACTAGGCCCAATAGATGGCCCATGAAATCCTAAACAACTTCATACAATTTATTTAAGCTAAAGCTTGGCCCACAAATAATGTTGACCAATCAGCAGAAACTCAGTCTTTTTGTGTTCTTCTAGATCCATATTTGCAATTAAATCAAGAAACAACCTCTAGGTCTTCATCCTCATTATTATGGGATTGTGTGTGGTTAGACGGTTTTCATCATCCCCTCCTTCTTCCCTTTTCAAAAATATTTTTGATTCCTTTGTGTTGTTCATTGCCCAAGATAAGTTGCAGCATCCAAGACTCGAATTTAAGTCCTTCCAGTGACCAGGTAAGCATTAACCACTAGACCAGACAAGTTCTTTGGTCATATTATCATTTTTATTATACTTATTATTATTAATATAATTTATACATATTAATATAATTATTAATAATAATAATAATAAAATAAATTATATTTATATTATTAATACTAGCGGGAACACAGGCACTCACGTGCCTGTGTATCCGCATTTTTCATTTTTACTATTTATATAATTTTAATAAATATTAAATTATATGAGAAGATATGTAAATTATCTAAATGCACCATTGATAATAGTTTTATTAAGATTTTATGTTAATTTTTTACATTTTCATTTTATTGTTTTTGAATATTAAATTTTGATTTAACTTGGGTGTAATCTTGAACTTTGTAAGGTTATCAAGATTAAAATTAAGGTTTAAAAAAAATGGACCAGCAAACAATGTCAAAATATAATGCAAATGGTTGTATGTTGGAAGTTGTAGAATCTATCACCATATCAATTGAATCCACATCTTCCATGGCAAAGAAGTTGAAAAAAATAAAATAATAAACTAAATACAAATTACCAAACTTCCAACTTATGTAATATCTAATAGATCAAAGCACTAGTAGACATAAAAACTTTGCCCGCAAAGTTGGGCTTAGGATTCATACAAAAATATAAAAAAAATTAAGAAAGCAATAGAAACAAAAATGTTCAAATCCTATAACAATGAGACACGTCTCTGCTTCGAACGCTTTGGGAAGTGCGAGAAGGAGGAAGCAATGGTGGTTGTTGTTGTACAGTGGTGATTGAAGAGGGACTAAGATGGGTGTGAGTAGGAGAAGAACATGGAGCGTGAAGGAAGAGGGTTCAAAAAGTGTCAAAATTTATGAGCATTTTTTTCTTTGGATGCAACGGGTGAAAACTACTCCTTATAAGGAAGTGGAAGAAAGTGGTAACCGCTCAACTACTCCTTATAAGGGAGTGGATGTAACTGGTGAAAACTACTCATTCGTAAGAAAGTGGATGTAAATGGTGACGGTGAAAACTACTGAAGAAAGTGGTAACCACTCAGTAATAATCAAATTGTTCAGGTTTGGCCACTACTCATATTTCCTAATATTTATTTCTCACTCATAAAACAGACACTCCCTCTCATTATGCAATTAATTTTCAAAATAAATTATCTCTTTCAATTCAAACGGTTGCTCAATTTATTTCAAATATTTTATTAAATTTATTTCTCTCTCATACAACAGACACTCTCTCATTATGCAATTAATTTCCAAAATAAATTATCTCTTTCAATTCATAACCACTTATCCACCTCTCTTTCAATTCATAAGCATTTCTCCACCTCCCTTTCAATTCATAATTGTTCCTCCACATCTCTTTCAATTCAAAACCATTTTTCCACCTCTCTTTCAATTCAAAACCACCCCCACTACGTATACCAAATATTGTAGAAAAAATAAGAAAGGGCACAATGACCATAATACAATAATAAAATTAAATATTAATATAAGGATAAAATGGGAAAAAAAATTAAGAGTAGTTAAGAGCGGAATAAGAAATGAAACAATGACCATAATACAATAATAAAATTAAATATTAATATAAGGATAAAATGGAAAAAAAATTAAAAGCGGTTAAGAGGGGAATCCCCTTTATATATAGGTATAGATTATTCATATTATTAATACTAGCGAGAACACAGGCACTGACGTACCTGTGTATCCGCATTTTTTATTTTTATAATTATTTTTAATATTAAAATTGAATAAATGATATCATTATTTACACATTTATATTGTCATTATAAATTTATAGTTAATTGTTATCAAAAAATAAAAACATAGTATGAACCAGTAATAACAAATATGAAATTATAAGTAACTATTCCGTAAAAAGTGAAAAAATAATAATATATTTTATTCAAATTGTTTCATAAATAAATTAACCGTTCTACTTATTCAAATTATTTCGTAAATAAAATGAAAAATCGTTCTGCTGATTCAAAAAGAAAAGCAGCAAATAGAAAATTAAATTCAAAACTGTCTACAAAATAACCAAAAACGATTATTTAGGAGAATTCTCTTTATATTTAACTGTTCTTTTAAAAAAATATATATAAAAACAACAGTTACAAAATAATAAAAAATAAGAATAAAATAGAAATAAAATAAAATATTAATATATAAAATATTAATAAAATGTAACTGATTTTGAAAATAAACCAAATCGTTCATTCACCTCTCTTTCAATTCATAACTGTTCCTTCACATCTCTTTCAATTCAAAACCATTTTTCCACCTCTCTTTCAATTCAAAACCATTTTTCCACCAAATATTGTAGAAAAAATAAGAAATGACATAATGACCATAAGGCAATAATAAAATTAAATATTAATATAAGGATAAAATGGGAAAAAAATTGAAGAGCATTTAAGAGGTGATGGATATCCAATAGGAGAGGATTTTATTAATGAAGGAAGAGGATTTTCACCTACACATTTGAAGTTCTTCCTTCTAGTCTTCTCACCAATTAAAAGAAGTCAAAGAGAAGATCAAACCTAAAGATAAAGAAGTCTACAAACTCTCAAATAATAGGCTTCATTTTGAATATCTCTCTTTAAGTAGAAAATATATAGAATAGTCTTTAGGAAGGTGCTTAGAGGGAAACATAAGAAACCTCTTTTGTAAAAGCATCCTTAGTTGTAGTTTAGACATAGTAGAAGCTTAGGGGGGTGTGAACTTAGTAAGGGATGCTAGGGGGGAGTGTAGATATGAGTTAGGAGGTGCCAAACTAGGAAGGAAAGTCACACTTCCTTCATGCACTAGTTGGCGCCGAAAGTTACATGTCATTAGGGGCACATTTGCATTTGATTAGCTTTGCATTTCAGCACCTTATAGGCTATAAATAGAGGTGCTTGGCTTGTGCAAATCAGATTTGGAATTTGAAGTAAGAAAACTCTACTCAATTTGAGAGAGAAATTGGAAGAGCTTTGGTGCCTTCATCAAGTCTTATCTTGGGTGTCTATGGTGAACCTCAAGTGGCGGCAACACACTAATCTTGGAGTATCCTAACTCTAAGTGGCGTGATCACTCACCTACTCTTCCATCTCCATAAGTTTTCTATTCTCAAGCTTTGTTTCTTCTTCATGTTCATGTTTTAGTTTACTTGTTCTTCAATTCCATTCGGTAATTTCAGCTGTTTTTTTCAATTCTGTTCGGTTGTTCTTTTAATTGGCTGTATTCAATTGTGTTTTCTTCCATTCTTGTTGTTTGATTCAATTTGACAAAACATGGACTTCCATGTGAGCTTTGGTTCGGTGCAAAGTCTTGGTGAGTTCTTGAATTAGAACCTTGATCCAATTCTAATTAAAGTGCCAATTCATGACCAACTCAAGTTGTTCCTAAGAATGTCAAAGAATCATGTATTCTTGCTATTGCATTCACATCAAGAGGGGAATCCCCTTTATATATAGGTGATCCGGTCGGTCATCGGTAGTCGGTGACGTCAGCAACAGATAGCCACTTGGACCGTTCTTAGTGGGACACGTGGGCCAGGGAAGCTGATGTGTCTTGGAGAGGGTCACCCGGGGGGTGATCGGTGATCAGGTGGTGATCGGTGGTCAGAAAGGATGTGCGATCATCGTCTAGATAAGCGCCATGAAGCAGAGGGCGTGGCGCTATGGGGGACCGAGAGGCGTGGTGATCGGGTCTTCGTGTTACGCGCAGTTAAGCTGGGAACGAGAGGCGATTCCCGGCGAGAGCGTTGCATACGAGCCTTGTGTGGCAGAGTATCAGAGAAAGGAGAAGTTATGTGCTTTGTAGTGCCGTGCATGAGAGTGGCCTAAGAGAGCTAGCAACCAGTTGGTGATTGGTGCTCTCTTAACCCATAACGTGCATGGAGCAAAGCAGAGGTGATCGTTCACACAGTAGGTGACGCCTGGTACGTGCGCTTAGCCAAGCCACACCTGGTACTCACAATGAGGTTGCGCGAGACACCTAGTGAAAGAAACACGCTAAGTTACTTCGTACACGAATAACTTAGGCGCGCAAACAGAGTATATAAAGGCATTCCGCGCTCAAACAAAGGGAGGTAAGATTCATTCTTGCAAGTGACTAGTTTACACACAGAGAGAAAGAGAGAATCACAGAGTGCACACGAGTCTCGCTGAGATTCCTAGTTCTTAGTTCTTTGGTGGTTTTGCGTCGCTGACTTGAGCGTCGGAGTGCAATCGGCCGCTAGAGGCGCCGTTTGTTGTGTTTCGCAGGTTCGCTTGGAGCTTTTGGGAAGTGCTTGGAACGTTCTTGCGGAAGACAGAGTTTGACGTGGCGAGTCCTTCGACGATCGAATCACCTGCAAGATCATTTGGCGCCCACCGTGGGGCCGTGTGAATTTGTGATCCCATCCACTTTGTTGTTAGATTTCGTTTGTTCTTGAGATTCTTTGCTGAGAAAATGAGGAAGACAAGGCAAACTTCACCCACACCATCAGCTGAAGAAGGAACTGTGACAATGGCGCAAGTCTTGGAAATGATGCGAGCGCTGCAAGATGATGTGGCAGCGTCAAGAATGGAGCAAGAAAGGATGCAAGCGGACTTGGCTGCATCGCAGGGCAGGAATGAAGAGTTGAATCGAGTTAACGAAGAATTGCGCAAGACATTGCAAGCGCAGAAGGAACGGGTGGCGGAGGAAGGAGTGGCGCCGCCACCGTCTCCCCCCAGGACTTTCCCCACGCCTTTCTCATCTGAGATCATGAGTGCAGTGGTGCCACCAAACTTGGTGGGGGTGAAAGCCTCATTTACAGGGGTCGAGGACCCGGAGACGCATCTGACAGCGTTTCACACCCAGATGATGCTTTCTAGGGGCTCAGATGCAGTGTATTGCAAACTGTTCATGAGCACCCTGAGCGAGATTGCTTTGGAGTGGTTCGTCAGCCTACCAGATGGCCACATCACCTCGTTTCAGCAATTCTCGAAGTTGTTCATGGAGTAGTATATCGTGAACAGGGCACCCCCAATAGTGTCAAAACCAAGGTGAGTCCCTCCGGGACTACCTCAGTCGTTTTGGAGCTCAGGTGGTGAGGTTGCCCAGCAAAGACGAAGATATGTTGGTGCATGCGTTTAAGAAAGGGGTTCTGGGGGGCTCTTTCAGTGAATCTTTGATCAGGAATTGCCCCAGCACCTTCGCAGAGATTAGGCGTCGTGTTGTGGCGCACATCGTAGCAGAAATAGCGGTTTCTGAGAAGAGGGGAAGCGCAATCCCGACCAAGTCGCGCGCAGGACCGAGTAGGTCTCAGTAGTCGATGAGGGTGCATGAGGCCAAAAAAGGAAAGAAGGCCCAGGGGAAGCCTCGCCCTTACGAGCCTAGGAAGGACCAGGGCAGGGGGCGCGCGAGGGAGAGCAACGCGCCCCCCAGATTTGACTTCGTGGTGGAATTGGCGGAGCTGATCGCCATTCCAGCCATAGCGGCACGATTGCGAGCACCGGAGAAGACTGACAAGGTGCTGGGAAGGAAGAAGAACGTGTGGTGTGAGTTTCACCAGGCTTATGGCCACTCACTCCACACTTGTTTGGCGTTGGGGCACCAACTCGCGGAGTTGGTGAAAAGTGGCTTTCTGAGCGATTACTTGCGGGAGACGCAAGGTGATCGGGCGTCGGGGCCACCAGCGGAAGATCCGCAGCACGAGGTACCGGTGCACAGGGAGGTGCACACGATCGCGGGAGGCTTCTCTGGAGGAGGGTGTACGGCCTCTCAGAGGAAAAGGTACGCGCGCTCGGTGATGGTTGTCGAATCGATGGAAGAAGATCATTCCCCCGACGTTGACATTACCTTCACCAAGGCAGATCTCCGGGACGTTGTGCCTCACGACAACGATCCTATAGTTATCTCCCTTGTCACGGCAGGGAGAAAGGTGCACAGGGTCCTCGTGGACCAGGGGAGCTCGGCGGACGTGATGTTCTGGCCGACATTCAACAAGTTGCAGTTGTCCCTCGATCATCTGAGGCCATACCCGGGGTGCTTGTATGGCTTCGCAGGGGACCAGGTGGAGGTGCGAGGCTACATCGAGCTGAGAACCACGTTCACGGATGGGACCGTGGCTCGCACCGAGAAGATTAAGTACCTAGTGGTCAACGCCCCATCCCCCTACAACATACTGTTGGGAAGGCCGACGCTCAACAGGTTGGGAGTCGTACCATCGACGAGGCACATGAAGTTGAAGTTGCCATCGATGGAGGGGGTGGTGATCACCATCAAGTCGGACCAGAAGTAGGCTAGGCGCTGCTATGAGAACAGCCTCAAGCAACAGAGGAGTGTGTGCCATGTTACCTCGACACCGCCGCCGGGTATGGACGAGAGGCAATCGGAGGTGGAGATGGTAAGAGGTACACAAGGTGATCTGGAGATGGATGAAGCAGTACCGGGGGACTCGGGGGTGGCCCAAGATGAAGCTGAGAAAGAGAGCATGATCGCGCCTCGCGAGTCTGGTATCGCAAGGGCGGTCATCGCCAGTGAAAGAAGGCCCCGCCCTGCCGAGGGGTGGGTGGAGACAGAGATCCAGGGAAAGAGGTTCAAGCTGGGAGGACCGCTCAGCGAGGACACACGACGACAGATCGCCGGGGTGATTGAAAGGCATCTGGACACGTTTGCATGGTCAGCCTCAAACATGTCAGGTATTGACCCGGATCTCCTCTGCCATCGTCTTGCAATGGACCTTCAAGTCCGACCGGTGCGCCAGAGGAGGAGGAAGTTTAACGAGGAGAGGAGGCAGGCGATCCACGAAGAAACCCGCAAGCTCCTTGCTGCGGGGCACATCAGAGAAATCCAGTACCCAGAATGGCTGACAAATGTGGTACTGGTGAAGAAATCGAACGGCAGGTGGAGAATGTGCGTGGATTTCACCGATTTAAACAAGGCGTGCCCCAAGGACTCCTATCCCCTACCCAGCATAGACGCTCTGGTGGATAGCGCGTCGGGGTGCAAGCTTCTGAGCTTCTTGGACGCATTCTTAGGCTATAACCAGATCAGGATGCATCCGATGGACGAGTGCAAGACCGCGTTTATGACTGAGTGGTCTTGTTACTGTTATAAGGTAATGCCCTTCAAACTGAAGAATGCGGGAGCCACCTATCAAAGGGTGATGGATAGAGTGCTCTCGCCGATGTTGGGAAGAAACGTGCAAGCGTACGTGGACGACATGGTGGTGACCTCATGAGAGAAGGAACAACATGTCGCAGATCTGGAAGAATTATTTACGACTATTGCCAAATACGGGTTGAAGCTCAACCCAGAGAAGTGTATTTTCGGCGTAGAAGCTGGGAAGTTCTTAGGCTTCCTCTTGACAGAATGGGGAATCGAGGCGAACCCCGAGAAGTGCGCGGCGATCATGGTAATGAGGAGTCCAGCGTCGGTGAAGGAGGTGCAGCAGCTCACCGGTCGGCTGGCGGCGTTGTCGCGATTCATGTCCGCCGGGGGAGAGAAGGGTCACCCTTATTTCCAATGTCTCAAACGGAACAGCATGTTCGTTAGGACCAAGGAATGCGAGGAGGCCTTCGTCAAGCTGAAGGAATATCTGGCGAGCCCACCAGTTTTGTGCAAGCCACAGGTGGGCACCCCTCTCCGTCTGTACTTTGCTGTGACAGAGAGAGCGGTAAGTTCGGTGTTGGTCCAAGAACAGAGCCAGCCTCAGAGACCTATTTATTTCGTGAGTAAGGTGTTGCAGGGCCCTGAAGTAAGGTATCAGGCCCTGGAGAAGGCGGCTCTTGCGGTGGTGTTCTCGGCGAGGAGGCTCCGCCACTACTTTCACAGCATCACGGTGGTGGTGATGACCGATCTGCCTATCCAGAAGGTGCTGGGAGAATGGTGAAGTGGGCCGTAGAGTTGTCTGAGTTTGATATTAGATACGAGCCCAGAGGACCGATCTGTTGAAGATGGATGAAGCCTCTTCTCTACCTAGTGTTAGTTTGTGTTTGATGTAGAAAATAGCTAGTTTGTTGTAAAGTTTGTAATAGGTTTAGATGATCTTGTATGTAGGCTTGTGGTTGTGTGAGGTTGCCTTTTTCTACATGATCTATTCTAGATGCCTAACTAAACCTAGAATAAGCACATGAAGTGGTTAAAAGTTTTTCCAAAAGCTTTTTAGAATTTTCTCCTAAAATCAGGATACTGCACAAAAATGAATCTATTTCTCTGTAAAAGAACAGGTTTATTCTTTGGTCTGCTGAAAGGATTTTCGAAAGTTAGTTAGGGCACCAAAGGTACAACTCAGACAGTTATTTCAGTTAGCTGAGTTGGCAGTTTTCACAAAATAAATCTGTTTAAGTTCAAAACTGAATCTGTTGTTTTCATAACAGTTTTTCAACTGTTTTTTGAAAAGAAGTTAGAAACTGTTTTCTATATAAAGAAAAGCCTCTCTCACATGAAAGGATGCTGAGCAATTGCGTTTTTTACAGAGATCAAACACTTTCAATGTGAGAAGAAGGATTGAAAAGATTTTTGAAAGGTTTTCCAAAGGGTTTTTCAAGTGTGCTTGTTCTAGGAAACCTTTGATCTTGGTGAAGGTGCTGGTGCAGTTATGCAGCAAATTGAACTACTGGTTTTGAGTTCTTGCATCTTCTTTTCAGGTGTAATCTTTCGTTTATTCTGGTTTGTAAAGGTGTAAGTGTTAGTCACTCCTTGATAGGGTTTCTTGGAGTGCAAGGTGTGCTGAAATAGGGTTTTTCAGCATTGGTTGTATTGTTCTTGTAGTGTTCAAGAACTGTTGTGTTTGTAAGTGATTGGTACTGTTTTTAGTGAATTCCACCTTGGGGTAAGGTGAAACTGGATGTAGCTCTGTATGAGTGAACCAGTATAAAAACTTGCGTGCCTTTTCTTCTCATCCCTGTACTCATTTCTGGTTTTGCTTAATTCTGTCAAGAACTAAATCTGTTCTTTTGAAATTGAATCTGTTAATTCTGGGTTTAATAAAAACTGTTCTTCCTGATTTGTTAAAGCTCTCTGATCACAAACAAGGCAGTGGTATATGATGTTTTAATTGATCTGTGAACAAATAGTCTATTCATTAAAACCAGAGAAAGAGTCATTCTCCTTAAAATCTTGTGTTGAATGAATTTGATTGATTGCTTAGCATAGTTGTATTCTTCATACTCATAATATCCAATTAATCTGATTCTGTTATAACCCTCTGCTGATCACAATTTTAATTTGAACAAATTCAAGTTGTGCTAGACTACTCTGAAGAATCAATCTGTTTCATGTAAAAACAATATGTTCTTTTACCTCTGATATACTGAAAATTGTGTGTTCTTGCGAAAATTTTATAAGCTCAATTCACCCCTCCCCTCTTGAACTTAGACACTAATAGACCCAACAATTGGTATCAAGAGCTAGGGCTTGTATTTTGCTCAAGTGTATGCATGATGTCTGAGTTTAAAATGCCTTTTGCTGAAGGTGCGTCTATTAATAGACCTCCTATGTTTGGTGGTGTTAACTATGCTTTCTGGAAAATCAGGATGAAGATCTTTATGGAGTTTATTGACATGGGAATCTGGGATGCAGTGGTCAGTGGACCTTTTATACCTATGCAGGTTGTCAAAGATGAAACTACAAAGAAGCCTTGGTCTGAATGGAGTGAAACCGAGAAGAAGAAGGCCCAATATGACTCCTTAGCTAAGAATATCATCACCTCTGCACTGAATATGGATGAGTTCTTTAGAGTCTCTCAATGTAACTCAGCTAAAGAGATGTGGGATGTACTAGAGGTGACTCATGAAGAGACTGGTGATGTGAAACGGGCAAGGAAGCACTCACTAATTCAGGAGTACGAGTTGTTCAGAATGCAATCAGAAGAAAGTATTGCAGATGTGCAGAAACGATTTACACACATTGTAAATCACCTCACTGGCCTTGGTAAAGTATTTGACAAGGAAGAGCTTAACATAAAGGTGCTAAAATGTCTTGATAGGAGCTGGCAGCCTAAGGTAACAGCAATCTCAGAATCTAGAGATTTATCCAAGATGTCCACTGCTGCACTTTTTGGAAAGCTGATAGAGCATGAAATAGAGCTGAAAAGATTGAAAGAACAAGAAACTGTGGAGAAGAAGGCCAAAGGAATTGCTCTGAAAACTACCATGGAACATGATACAAGTGAGGAGGAAGTTGATCCTGAACATGATGAGACCGTGAGTCTGCTCACCAGAAAATTCAGCAGGTTTCTTAGGAAGAAAAACCGTGACAAAACTCAGCAAAGAAAGAGGTACTCCAAACAACCTAATGATTCAAATTCTTCCAATTACACGTGCTTTGGATGTGGTAAACCAGGTCATATAAAAGCTGATTGTCCAAACAATCAAAATAAAGAAAAATCAGCAAGCAAGAGGAGTGACAAAGGCAAAGGTAGAAGAGCATACATCTCATGGGAAGAAAATGATGTATCCTCATCTAGTAATTCCTCAACTGAAAGTGAAGAAGCAAATATGTGCTTCATGGTGAATGATGAAGGATCCAACTCTGACTCAGTAAGTGATTTTTCCACTGATTCTGAAAACTATGATCAGCTGTTAACAGCTTTTAAGGAAACACATGATGAAGCAAACAGGTTGGCTATAATGTGCAACAGATTGAATAGAGTAAATAGGGTACTTGAACCTAAGGTCAGAGCTCTTGAAGAAGAACTGCACAAAGCGAAAACTGAATTGGTTAGCCTTGAATTAACATGTTTGCATGCATCAATTAAAACCTGTGATAATTGTAAGAAGCTGGAAAAACAGGTTGAATATTTGTTAACACTTTCAAATTTCACTAAAGGAAGAGAAAATCTTGAAACCTTATTAGGTTCACAGAATGTTGTTTTCAATAAAAAAATGGTCTAGGATATAATCCTGGAATGAAAAGTAATGTGAAAAAGCTGTCCAGTTTCTTTGTTCCTTCCAAAACAGGTTTTTCCTCTTTTAGTTATTCAAAGACAATGCATAATGCAACATGTTTTTATTGTATGAAGTCTGGTCATGTATCTAGAACATGTAAGGCTAGGAAGTACCTTGTTCCTAAAGGATTGGCCAAATGGCTTCCTAAGGAAAGGTATTAATCATGCTGGACCCTAGACTAAAGGGGTACCATATGTGCTAAATCTGTTTTGTTGCAGAAAAACAGCAGGAAAAATCAGTGGTACCTAGATAGTGGCTGCTCAAAGCACATGACTGGTGATGTGACTCAGTTCATAAATCTGAAAATCAAAGCTGAAGGGCATGTCACATATGGGGACAACAATAGAGGGAAAATTCTTGGAAAAGGAGATGTTGGTACTAAAGACTCAACCACTATTGGGAATGTACTGTATGTTGAAGGGCTAAAACATAGTCTTCTAAGCATTAGCCAACTGTGTGACAAGGGATACAAGGTCAATTTCGAAGCCAACACTTGTACAATTTCAAATGAAATTTCTGGTAAAGTGTTGTTCACTGGAAAAAGGGTAAACAACATCTATCTCTTAGACATTATAAAGAGTTGTTCTGAAAATGAGTGTTTGTTATCTAAAAATGATGAGTCATGGTTGTGGCATAGGAGGCTAGCTCATATTAACACAAATCACTTGAATAAGCTAAAATCTAAGGAACTTGTTTCTGGTTTACCAAACATAAAATTTCAAAATAACAGATTGTGTGATGCTTGTGTAAAGGGAAAACATATTAGAACTACCTTTAAATCAAAAGATATGGTTTCTACAAATAAAGTTTTGCATGTTTTGCATATGGACTTGTTTGGACCATCTAGGACTGCTAGCTTAGCTGGAAATTACTATGCTTTGGTGATTGTTGATGACTTTTCAAGATATACATAGACCTTGTTTCTTGCTTCTAAAAATGATGCATATAAAGCCTTTAAGAAACTTGCTAAGGTTCTGCATAATGAAAATGAAAATAGGATAAAACAGATTCGTAGTGATCATGGGGGAGAATTTCAAAATGCAAAGTTTGATAGATATTGTGAAAAAACATGGAATCACACATAGTTATTCTGCTCCTAGGACACCCCAACAAAATGGTGTTGTTGAAAGAAAGAATATATCACTAGAAGAGTTAGCTAGGACTATGCTAAATGAATCTGGTTTACCTAAATACTTTTGGGTTGATGCTGTATACACTGCTTCTTATGTGCTTAACAGAACCTTGATTAGACCAATTCTTAAGAAAACTCCCTATGAATTGTATAAAGGAAGGAAGCCTAGCATTAGTCATCTTAGGGTATTTGGCTGCAAATGCTTTGTTTTAAATAATGGTAAAGATAATCTGGGGAAATTTGATCCTAAATCAGATGAAGGAATACATATTGGTTATGCTATAAATGGTCATGCTTATAGAGTGTATAACAAAAGATTGCTTGCAGTTGAAGAATTTATACACGTTGTATTTGATGAAACAGATTTTTCTGTGCCCAAATCTGTTCTAGATGAATCTGGTATGGATGATTTAAGAACCATTCTGCAAAAGAATCAATCCAGTGAGCTTGATGCAACTAATTCAAATTCTATCAAAGAATCTACTGTGAATGCAGGATTGCCTAAAGAATGGAAGACTCCAAGGGATCTCACTCTTGACAATGTAATTGGTAAAATTGAGAAGGGAGTCTCAACAAGGAATTCACTTAATAACTTCTGCAGAACAGTGGCTTTTGTGTCACAGATTGAGCCTAAAAGCCTAGAAGAAGCACTGCAAGACAGCAATTGGATAACAGCAATACAGGAAGAGCTGAACCAGTTTGAATACAATGAAGTATGGACTTTGGTTCCAAGAAAGCATGAGATGAACATCATAGGAACCAAGTGGGTGTACAGGAACAAGATGGATGAACATGGAGCTATCACTAGAAATAAAGCAAGGCTGGTTGCTAAAGGTTATAACCAAGAAGAAGGTATTGATTTTGGTGAAACCTATGCACCAGTAGCACGTCTTGAAGCTGTCAGATTACTTCTAGCATTTTCCAGCATACAAGGTTTCAAGCTGTTTCAAATGGATGTCAAGAGTGCATTTCTAAATGGTTACATCAATGAAAAAATCCAGAACATGTGTACATGCTTAAGAAGGCCTTATATGGATTGAAGCAAGCACCTAGGCAATGGTATGAGAGGCTAAGCGAATTTCTGCTCTCTCAAGGATATAGCCGTGGCAATTCTGATAAAACTCTCTTTATAAAGAAGAAAAGAGAAGACATTATACTTGTGCAAGTCTATGTAGATGATATTATCTTTGGATCCACAAATGAAGAAATGTGTGAAGACTTTGTGAAAACCATGAAAAGTGAGTTTGAGATGTCAATGTTAGGAGAAATGAATTTCTTCCTTGGACTACAAGTTAAACAACTCAAGGATGGAATTTTCATAAGCCAAGAAAAATACTGCAAGGAGATGCTTAAGAGGTTTGATATGGATCAATGCAAAGCAATCAGCACTCCTATTTCAACAAGCTGCCAGCTGGATCAAGATTTTGCAGGAAAATCAGTGGATCAAACCAAGTATAGGGGTTTAATTGGTTCCTTATTATACTTAACTGCCAGCAGGCCTGACACTATGTTTGATGTGTGCTTATGTGCTAGATATCAATCTGCTCCAAAGGAATCACACTACAATGCAGCAAAGAGAATTCTAAAATATTTGCAAGGATCTAAGGATGTTGGATTATGGTATCCTAACAGTGTATCTTTAAACTTAATTGGTTTTTCAGACTCTGACTTTGCAGGTTGCAAGGTTGACAGGAAAAGCACAAGTGGGACTTGTCACATGCTTGGATCAAGCCTAATCTCTTGGCATTGCAAGAAACAGGCTTGTGTTGCTCTCTCTACAGCAGAGGCAGAATACATAGCTGCTGGAAGTTGTTGTGCTCAAACCTTATGGCTAAGGCAGTAGCTAAGTGATTTTGGAATTTTGCTAAACAAGATACCTATAAATTGTGATAATACTAGTACCGTAAATCTGTCTAAGAATCCTGTCATGCACTCAAGGACTAAACATATTGAAATTAGACATCACTTTCTAAGAGAACATATAGCTAATGGAACTTGTGATATAAAATTCATTGGTACTGAATTTCAATTAGCTGATCTATTCACTAAACCACTTGCTAAAGATAGGTTTTATTTTCTTCTAAATGAATTGGGTATCATTAGCTTAAATTGTCCTCTGCAGTAGAAATTTCAATCTGTTGTTTTATATTTTAACATGTTTTGTTCCCTGTTTCAGAATCACAGTTGTGACTAGGAAAGAGAAAGATTTACTTTTCTCTCTCACTTTATCTTTGACTGCTTTTACGGTTATTAACCAGCAGGCCTATGGCAATTAGCTTATGGGTATCCTAACTGATTGGATTGTGTGTAAGTGCAACAGATTTGATTTATCAAAATAAAATCTGGTTCCAACATATTCTTGCGCATATCAACACCTGAATCTGCTGCAACACAGGAATAAAATCTGAAGCATATCAAATTGATTTTTCTGTTAATCAATAATTTCTGAAATCTGATTAAATTGATTTCCCTTTAAAATTTGTGATCTTTTGAAATCTGATTTAAAGTCTCTATATAAACCTAGCACAAATCAGTTTTTCCTCTCACACCTTCTCATTTGTTCTATAAGTTGTCCAAGTTCACATTGGCTTCACTACAGGTTTCGTTTCTGTTTTGAGTGATAATCTGAACTGCAATTTTTTTTAGCTGGAATTGTATATTAATAAACTGGTGCAGGTAACAACAGATTGAGTATGGCATCCTCATCATACAGAAAGAAGAAATCCAAAGAGTAATCCAGCAGCAACCAAGGTATTCTGGAGAAATGGTTTGCTGGAGATTCTGAAGCAATGACAAGGTTCATCCATGAGACAAGCAGAAAGCAAGTCAATGCGCCCAAAGTGCTGGAATTCTCTTGGTTGAGAGAAGAAAATCTGACTAAAGCAAAAACCTTGCTCAAGCATCAAAAGCTGAAGAACTTCTTAGAAATGACTGGAAATGTCTATCCAGACTTGGTGAAAGTATTCTACAGCAACTTGGTTCAGGATGGCAAGAATTTGGTCTCCCATGTGAAAGGTGTGAAGCTGAAAATTACAAGAGAAATATGGAGCAATGTGGGAGGAATCAAGTACTCTGGAATGAAGTTTAGCAAAGGGAATACTACTGGAATTCAAGGGTTCAATAAAATGCAATTTTATAGGAGCTGTGTTAGGAATCCTACTGAACCTGTAGCTAGATTTCATGCTGGAAATCTCACAATCATTCCAAGACTCCTAGCCTACATCATTGCTTGGCAGCTTACTCCAAGAGGAAGTAATCATGCAACTCTCCATGAAGAAGATTTGATTCTGTTGTACTGTATCATGAACCAACTCAAGGTAAATTGGGTGAGTACAATGGTGGAACATATGCTCAAATCCACAAGGTTACCAGACTATCGTTTTCCATATGCCATTTTTGTGTCAAAGCTAATTGATTATTTTGAAGTTGACACTACAAATGAGAGAAATGACACCATTAAGGCAGCTAGTGAAATAGACAACTCTTCTCTCTTAAAGATGGGGTTTCAAAAGGAGGATGACAGCTGGGTATTTAGAAGGAATGCTGGAAACAGAGCTAAAAATGAAGCAGCTGATCTAGCAAATGAAGAAGAAGAAAATGCTGATGGAGTGCAGCACATGGATGAATCACCAGTGCACTCTACTGAACATGAAGATGTTGCTGCTACAAGTCAAAATGCAATGGTTGCATATGAGGAACCTGAGTACAGAGGTGAACCTCTGTCCATGTTTGAAAGGCAAGTGCTAAGCAGGCTGGACACACTCACATATGAGCAGAAGGCACACTATGAAATGACTTACGCCAGGTTTCAACACTTGGATGACCAACTTGAAGGACTTCAAGTGCAGCTAGCTGAGCTCTACTACAATGACAAGTGATCCTATATCTAAGTCTTTAGCTTTTATATGTTGTTGAACAATTTGGATTTAATTTGTTTGTCTTTATTCTGCACTGTTTTTTAGTTGATTTTATTGAGGTTTGTAATAGAACTTAATACTGGATTTATAGTTTGAACTGTGATGAATGGCTTGTATTTTTTTTTATCCCATGCTTTATTTTGTTTGATGAATCCAAAGGGGGAGAAGAACAGCTCACAGAGAAAGCTACATGGTACATGGAGGTAGCACAAAACTCACAACTGCTCAATTCTGGTTTTATGTCTAAAAATTTCTGTGCAGGTTTTGGCAGTTAGTCTAATACAAATTGTGATCATCAAACTATGTTGTGCAAAGGGGATTTGTCTCCATCAAACAGGGGGAGATTGTTGAAGATGGATGAAGCCTCTTCTCTACCTAGTGTTAGTTTGTGTTTGATGTAGAAAATAACTAGTTTGTTGTAAAGTTTGTAATAGATTTAGATGATCTTGTATGTAGGCTTGTGGTTGTGTGAGGTTGCCTTTTGCTACATGATCTATTCTAGATGCCTAACCAAACCTAGAATAAGCACATGAAGTGGTTAAAAGATTTTCCAAAAGCTTTTTAGAATTTTCTCCTAAAATCAGGATACTACACAAAAATGAATCTATTTCTCTGTAAAAGAACAGGTTTATTCTTTGGTCTGCTGAAAGGATTTTCGAAAGTTAGTTAGGGCACCAAAGGTACAACTCAGACAGTTATTTCAGTTAGCTGAGTTGGCAGTTTTCACAAAATAAATATGTTTAAGTTCAAAACTGAATCTGTTGTTTTCATAACAGTTTTTCAACTGTTTTTTGAAAAGAAGTTAGAAATTGTTTTCTATATAAAGAAAAGCCTCTCTCACATGAAAGGATGCTGAGCAATTGCGTTTTTTACAGAGATCAAACACTTTCAATGTGAGAAGAAGGATTGAAAAGATCTTTGAAAGGTTTTCCAAAGGGTTTTTCAAGTGTGCTTGTTCTAGGAAACCTTTGATCTTGGTGAAGGTGTTGGTGCAGTTTTGTAGCAAATTGAACTACTGGTTTTGAGTTCTTGCATCTTCTTTTCAGGTGTAATCTTTCGTTTATTCTGGTTTGTAAAGGTGTAAGTGTTAGTCACTCCTTGATAGGGTTTCTTGGAGTGCAAGGTGTGCTAAAATAGGGTTTTTCAGCATTGGTTGTATTGTTCTTGTAGTGTTCAAGAACTGTTGTGTTTGTAAGTGATTGGTACTGTTTTTAGTGAATTCCACCTTGGGGTAAGGTGAAACTGGATGTAGCTCTGTATGAGTGAACCAGTATAAAAACTTGCGTGCCTTTTCTTCTCATCCCTGTACTCATTTCTGGTTTTGCTTAATTCTGTCAAGAACTAAATCTGTTCTTTTGAAATTGAATCTGTTAATTCTGGGTTTAATAAAAATTGTTCTTCCTGATTTGTTAAAGCTCTCTGCGCTTCGCCTTCAAGGCCAGCAACAACCAGGCGGAGTACGAGGCCTTGATCGCCGGTATGTTGCTGGCAAGTGAGATAGGAGCAAGGAGTTTGATGGCAAAAACTGACTCTCTATTGGTCACCAGGCAGGTAACAGGAGAGTTCCAGGCTAAAGACCCTCAGATGGCTGCATACCTCGAGTATGTGCACACCCTGACGACATCTTTTGCAGAGTTCGAATTGGTCTATGTGCCGAGAGAGCAGAATGCCCGAGCTGACTTGCTCGCCAAGCTAGCCAGCTCAGGAAAGGGGGGAAGGTAGAGGACCGTCATCCAAGAGACCCTGTAGGTCCCTCGCGCGTTCGTGACGGACAACCAGGTACTTCAAGTGTACAAGTCAAGGGAGCGTATAGCGATCGGTCATCGGTGTCTAACTCAAGAAACCTTGAGAGCACCCAGGGTGAGAGCGCGACCGGTGAGGACCGATGAGGTGATGGAGGTTTGCGCTGTTGGAAGGGCTGATACGTGGATAACGTCGTACCAGCAGTATTTGGCAGATGGGGTGCTCCCGCTGGACCCGTCGGAGGCAAAGAGGGTAAAGAAAAGCTCAAGTAAGTTCACTCTTATCGACGGGGATCTCTTTAGGTTTGGATTCACCCATCCGGTGTTGGTGTGTGTCCACGGGGAGCAGTGCACGAGGATCATGTCAGAGCTCCACGAGGGAGTGTGCGGGAGCCATGTGGGTGGTCGCGCTTTGGCAAGCAGAGTTCTCCGTGCGGGGTACTACTGGCCAAGGCTGAAGGAAAACTGTGTGGGGTATGCTCAGCGTTGCAAGCAGTGCCAGCAACACGCAGATTGGCACAAGGCGCCCTCTGAGGAGCTGAGGTCAATTCACAGCCCATGGCCGTTCCACACCTGGGGAATTGACATCCTGGGACCTTTCCCCTTGGTAGTAAGGCAGATGAAGTTTCTGATCGTCGCCATCGAATATTTCACAAAGTGGGTAGAGGCAGAGCCGGTCGCGCAGATCACCGCTCACAAGGTTCAACAGTTCGTGTGGAAGAACATTGTGTGCCGTTTCGGAGTGCCAAAGCGTTTGGTTTCTGACAACGACACCCACTTTAGGAGTCACCAACTGAAGAACCTGTGCGAAGAGATAGGGATACAGCAGGTGTTTGCCTCAGTGGAGCACCCTCAAACGAATGGGCAGGTAGAGCCGGCCAACCGAGTACTGCTCAGAGGGCTGAAGAGAAGGTTAGAGAAGGCCAAGGGAACGTGGGCAGAGGAGGTTCCCAGGATCGTGTGGGCCTATCACACCACTCCACAATCTAGCACCCACGAGACACCGTTCAGCTTGGTCTATGGGTCAGACGCTATGATCCCTGTGGAGATACAAGAAAGTTCACCAAGGTTTCTAAATTTCGTGGCCGAGGAGTCCAATGAGGAGAGGAAGGTAAACCTAGACCTCCTGGATGAGGTGCGAGAAGAGGCTAGGGTCAGTGTTGAAGCTGTGAAGAGGAGGGTGGAGCGTAGGCACAACTCCAGGGTGAGACCGAGGCAGTTTCGGGAAGGGAACCTGGTAATGAGGAAAGCACACCAGCACGAGATGAAGAATAAGTTGTCCCCCAAGTGGACTGGCCCGTTCAGAGTGGCGGAGACGTTGGAGAATGGCGCTTATCGGCTGGAGACTTTGGACGGAGGGGCGATCCCCAGAAAGTGGAACGCCACACATTTAAAGTTCTATTTTAGTTGAAAATGTAAAGTAGTCGCGCTTTCGCGCTAGTATAAACAGTTTGAACAGTTCAGGGGGCACTCTTTTTCCCAGAAGAGGGTTTTAATGAGGCCACCCAATAAAAAAGAAGTTGTCAGTATAATAGTTTGCAAAGTTTTAAAGTTAAAATCCTCCTCGCCCCAGGCATGAGCGCAGGTAATCGGTTAGGCTTCCCTCGCCCCAGGCGCGAGCATGGCAACTGATTTGAAGTCCTCCTCACCCCAGGTGTGAGTGCAGGCAGCTAAGGTTCGAAAAGCCAGGGGTGCTAGTAAGCCCAAGGAGGGAAAGGAAGGATTTCGAGAAACGCCTTTACCCAACTGGCATAGCATCAATATTGGCGCAGTAAAACTCTTAGTCAAAAACTCTTCTCACCCCAGGAGTGAGAAGATAGAAGTACGACCCAGCGTGTTAAAGGTTGATGGCCTTGGGGCAGGCAAGAGGGGTCCCCAAACAAGGCATCATCCTTGACCGATCGGTGTGGGAGTCCTCTATGCACTTAGCGTTGGAGCGACAAGCAATTTAGAAAGATATAAGGTGGAAGCAAAGGCGCGATGACTGATGAGAGGGTAGCTGCAGCAATCTTATCGGTTATCGGTAGTCAAAGCGTTGTTTAAAAAGTTTTAGACAAGTTCTTGCGCCAGATCAGTTATCAAGTGTTGTTCGTTGTGATCGAAGTTAGAGATAAAAGAAGTCAAGTACAGTAAAGTTTCGTGCCAAGTTCAAGCAGGTTAGCAGTTAATCGTGCATGGCAAGAGATAAAAACTAAAGAAATACACAGCAGAAGAAATAGTAAGAAGAAAGTGGCATTTCATATGCAATCAGAGTTTTTTACATTCAAAAGTTTATATACAAAGACATGTAAACTGGATAAAAAAGCGATCAAGGGCGGACGATCTTGTCGTCCACCACCTCGAAGTCCATGGCAAATTGAGAGTAGTCGGGCTCCAGAAAGACGCACTTCACTTGCTCAAGGGCCAAGTCGAACCCATCAGTAGAGGTATCGGCAGCCTCTTCCCAGAGCTTGGCCTTCTCATTTTCAAGCTCAACCTTATCGGTCTCGAGCACGACTTTCTCGGTAATCAGGGTGGCGTTGGCGGTCTCGGCCTCCTTGAGCTTTTGGTCGTTCGCTGCGAGAGCCTCCGCCAGATTTGAAATCTATTGGCGCAAGAAGGCGTTCTCAGCTTCAAGTTGGATGGCCCTCCCCGTGGTCTCCAATAGATCGGCATCAAGAGCAGCGACAGCATCCCCCATCAACATCTCCGTCTTGATGGTTTCTTGGACTTGCAGGGCGCACCCTCTCTTGGCTTCCTCCACCATACCCTTCAGCATGTCGTTAGTGCTCTGCATGGCCTCGTAGTCGCTTTGAAGTGACTCCTTTTGGTTGAGCAGCTCGCTCATCTTACCCTCCAGCTTTTCGAGGCGATGATGCTGTGTGGAGAACTCAAGGGAGAGCACCATTTGGCGGGCCAGATGAAGGTCCACCTCGCTGGCGCTCCACTTGACTAGATCGCGATTTTGGAGCAGTTGTTTAGTCAGTCGGAGGACCCTAGTGAGCCCTTCAGTGCTGGAGCCCGATGCTTAAAGGGAACTCTCGCCACCACCCTCGGTTGTGGTAGCAGAGTCTTGAGGGCATGGTGAGGTTGGGGGGCGAGAGGTTCCCTCCGAGCGAGCAGCCCCGCTCCCAGCTGTTTGAGTTGGTAAGGCAGGGAGTGGCCTGGCTGGGGGCGAGGAAGGAAGAGGGGCTGGGGAAGGAGAGTGTACAGGAGAAGCCTGTGCTTGAGGGATCAGAGTAGCATCTCCCTCGAGGCCTTCGGTTCCCCTCTTTCTCCGTTGGACTAAGGAAGACCCCGAGCTCTCCTCTTCGATAGATATAACGGTGGTGGGAGCCTTCACCAACTGTTTCCTCTTCTGATCACCCCTGGTCTCGGGGCCTTCAGCTGGCGCGACCGAGATGGGGGAGGCAGGGATAGGCTCGGCGGTAGCCTCCGTTCCAGAAGACGACCCGACAACTCGTCGGCTCTTAGCTAGCGTGATCAGCTTCTGTCGTCGTTCTTTGTTGGAAGTCATATCTGCATCAGTTAAACACGGCAAAGGGTTAGTGCACGAGGAGCCAAGAAGCAAACAAGTGCAGAAAAGTAATTAACATATGCAAATACGCAAGTATGGCAAGCAAGCGCGAGGATGCATGCCCAGAGAAATAGCGAGTTAAAGGAAAGAAGATAAGGCAAACCAATGTATTTCTTGAGCATTTCTGCATCGAACTCGTGCTTGATGAGGGTGGAGGAGCCGAACTTAGCGCCCAAACTCGAAAGTAGGCTGCACAGCTCGCGCTCGTATGGTGCCATGGCCTCCAAGCCTAGAGGTTTTCTGAACTCTACCTTGGGGACCCAGTAGAGCGGGAAGCCCTCAAGTAGAGTCAGGCTGTGCTCGTTGGAGGTGATCATGTAGAACCTACCCTTCCAATCCTTGAAGGATTGTTGGTATAGGCCCAAGATCACCCTCCCTGACACACCATTCAAGCTTACCCACGACCTATCACCCGGGTTCTTGGCCTCAAAGAAGTGGAGGAAGACGTCGGTTGATGGAGGGTGCCTGAAATGGTTGCAGAGAATTTCGAACGCTCGAATGAAGGCCCAAGCGTTCGGATGGAGTTGGCAGGGAGCCACGTTCAGCTCGGTAAGGAGATCCTTCTCGAAGAAGGTGAAGTGAAGTCGGAGGCGCAACCTCTTGAAAATGGCAGAATAGATGAAGGTGAAGCGCACGCCCAAGTGTCGGTCATCCTCCCTGTCAAGAGCGCACGAGGGCTCGTCTGTATTGCTGCTCAGCAAGGTAGCGAGATGGTCGGCGGGGAGTTGGATAGACGTCTCGGCGAGCAGGTGGAGGGGAGCCCACTGGTACACCCGCGCGTAGTCGTGGTGAGGAGGGTGCGCACTCGCTGATGGGGGCACACTCGTCGAAGGCGATGACGGTGCACTTGCGGAAGGATGTGCACCAGAAGATGAAGCAAGACGAGCGGTGGTTTTCATACGAGCCATTGTGCAGTAGCTACAATGGAGAAAGAAAAGAAGGAGTGAGGGTCAGCGAAAAACAAGAGGAAGGTGAGGAGAACGAAAAAACTATGGTTGAAGGGGTTGGAGAGGCGAAAGAGACGAAAAAGAAGAATCGAAAACACAGAAAATGCAGAAAAACCAAGAGAAACCCTGGTACAGTGCAGGAAAAGAAAAAACAACCCACAACGTATGCACATTGCAGTTATTGGATGATGCAATCGGTAGAAGGTATTCAAATATGCCATAGATAAAGAAAAGGGGTACCTTTTGTTGATCGCAAACGGTTTCTGGAAGCTTGAGGTTGGGGAAGACGAATCGCAGAGAGGAAGTTCGAGGGTCTCAGAGAAGAAGTGTTGGAGAAGGTGATGGAACAGTAGAGGTGCGTAAGTTTTGAATGTGAGAAACGCAAACGACGTTTCATGCTAGCCGTTGATGCGTACACGTGTCGCAAGATTAAGGAAGGAAGGCGTAACGTCACTTAAAGCACAACACGTGATGTGGCGCGTGATGTGGCACGTGACGTGGCGTCACTTGCCACGTGGCCACTGAGGACGATCACTTAGTCTCTTCGCTGAAAACAAGTATACAGCTCGAGACTGGGGGGCTTGTGATCCGGTCGATCATCGGTTGTCGGTGACGTCAGCAACAGATAGCCACGTGGACCGTTCTTAGTGGGACACGTGGGCCAGGGAAGCTGATGTGTCTTGGAGAGGGTCACCCGAGGGGTGATCGGTGGTCAGAAAGGATGTGCGATCATCGTCTAGATAAGCGCCATGAAGCATGGGGCGTGGCGCTATGGGGGACCGATCGGTCGTCTGGGGTGAGTGACGGTCGTCGGGTCTTCGTGTTACGCACAGTTAAGCTGGGAACGAGAGGCGATTCCCGGCAAGAGCGTTGCATACGAGCCTTGTGTGGCAGAGTATCAGAGAAAGGAGAAGTTATGTGCTTTGTAGTGCCGTGCATGAGAGTGGCCTAAGAGAGCTAGCAGCCAGTCGGTGATTGGTGCTCTCTTAACCCATAACGTGCATGGAGCAAAGCAGAGGTGATCGTTCACACAGTAGGTGACGCCTGGTACGTGCGCTTAGCTAAGCCACACCTGGTACTCACGCCGAGGTTGCGCGAGACACCTAGTGAAAGAAACACGCTAAGTTACTTCGTACACGAATAACTTAGGCGCGCAAACAGAGTATATAAAGGCATTTCGCGCTCAACACAAAGGGAGGTAAGATTCATTCTTGCAAATGACTAGTTTACACACAGAGAGAAAGAGAGAATCACATAGTGCACACGAGTCTCGCTGAGATTACTAGTTCTTAGTTCTTTGGTGGTTTTGCGTGGCTGACTTAAGCGTCGGAGTGCAATCGGCCGCTAGAGGCGCCGTTTGTTGTGTTTCGCAGGTTCGCTTGGAGCTTTTGGGAAGTGCTTGGAACGTTCTTGCCGAAGACAGAGTTTGACATGGCGAGTCCTTCGACGATCGAATCACCTGCAAGATCAATAGGTAAAGATTATTATTAATATTATTATAAATATTATTATTAACATTATTATGAATATTATTATTAACATTATTATTAATATTATTATTAATGATCCGGTCGGTCATCGGTAGTCGGTGATGTCAGCAACAGATAGCCACGTGGACCGTTCCTAGTGGGACATGTGGGCCATGGAAGCATATGTGTCTTTGAGAAAGTCACCCAAGGAGTGATCGGTGGTCAGGGGGTGATCGGTGGTCCTAGAGGATGCGCGATCAGCGCCTAGATAAGCGCCATGAGGCAGAAGGCGTGGCGCTATGATGCACCGATCGGTCGTCTGGGGTGAGCGATGGTCATCGGGTCTTCGTGTTACGCGCAGTTAAGCTGGAGACAAGGGGTGATTCCCAACGAGAGCGATGTATACGAGCCTTGTGTGGCAGAGTGTCAGAGAAAGGAGAAGTTAAGTGTTTAGTAGTATCGCGCACGAGAGTGGCCTAAGAGAGCTAGTAAGCCAGTCGGTGATTGGTGTTCTCTTACCCCATAACGTGCATGGTGCAAAGCAGAGGTGATCGTTCACACAGTAGGTGATGCCTAGTGCGTGCGCTTAGCCAAGCCACACTTGGTATTCACGCTGAGGTTGCACGAGACACCTAGTGAAAGAAACGCGCTAAGTTACTTCATACACGAATAACTTAGGCGCGCAACAGAGTATATAAAGGCATTCCGCGCTCATACAGAGGAGGTAAGATTCATTCTTGCAAGTTACTAGTTTACACACACAGAGAGAGAGAATCACAGAGTGCACACGAGTCTCGCTGAGATTCTTAGTTCTTAGTTCTTTGGTGGTTTTGCAAGGCTGACTTGAGCGTCGGAGTGCAATCGCCCGCTAGAGGCGCCGTTTGTTGTGTTTCACAGGTTTGCTTGGAGTTCTTGTGGAGTGCTTGGAGCGTTCTTGCGGAAGACAGAGTTTGACGTGGCGAATCCTTCGGCGTTCGAATCACCTGCGAGTCAATTAACATTATTATTAATATTATTATTAATATTATAATTAATATTATTATTATTAATATTCATTTTATTAATATTGTTAATATTGCTAATATTGCTAATATTGCTAATATTGCTAATATTATTAATATTAATAAGTATAATAAAAATCATAATAATACTAAAGAATTTGCTTGGTGGACTGGTTAAGTTTTCTTTGATTATTGCAGGAACCTGTTTTCGAATCTCATTCATTACAAATTTTATTTTATGGTGCCAAAATTTACATATGGAATTTAATCGGTATGTAAAAATCCGTATGTAACGTTGATTTTACATACAGATTTTGATCCGTATTTTTCTTGTAGTGACTCATCTTGAAGCTTTGCATCATTCAAGTGGCATGCTCTCCAACCACATAAGTTCTCTTCTTCTTTCCATCTTAAAAAAATATTTATTTTCCAATCTCTTTCCTCTTCTCCGCAAGAATGTTCATAACGCATTCATCCTTCCCATGCTCACATCAACTTTGTTCCTTAAAGAAATTAAGTCACTATTCTTGTGAATCACTAATTTTGATTTTTTGTTATTAACATAAAACTAAAACAGAGAAATATAATAATGAAAAGAAAAAAAAAGAATAAGATGAGAAACTTCATACCTTAAGAAAATATTTATTTTTTAACCTCTTTCATCTCTCCGCAAGAATGTCATATTATTATTAATATTATCATTAATATTATTTGATCCTGCCTGTTGACCAAAACGTTGGAACTTTGCCTCGTCAAACTTGGATCGACGTGTGCGCCGCGTCAACCTCCGTCCTTCACCGCGATCCACCTCAAGAACCTGCAAAAGAACAGAACGGCGCCGCTGCGGCCGATCGCACTTCAACGCCCAAGTCAGTGACTGAACCACCAAATACTAAGAGTAACACTCAAGAACTCTCAAGGAACCGTGCAATGTTCTCTCTCACAGTATACTCAAGAACTCGCAAGCGTAAAGAAGACAATCTGAACGTGCGTACCTCAGAAGTTCGTCGGGAAACCCTTATATACCTGGACACTTTCTCTCTCCTGGCAGTTACACATCTGGACACGTGGCTCGCATCCAGCTGTACACGTGCCATCATCTGGAGCTTCCTTGACTTGGGCACTACTTCTGACTCTCCTTTGGCTAAGTTACTTGTGCATGATACTACTCAGTGCATAGCTGTCCTGGAGTGCGATCTCTACTGGATTGGCGAGCTAAGGTGCCTTCGTACACACCTTCCCTGTGGTCTCGCCGGCCGCCTTCATAATCTGCACCACCTTCATCTTCGGCGATGTGCTTGCTCCGGCGATCTCTAATCACTTGGTCGCCTGGGTTTACATCTGGCAACTTCATCTTCCACCCGGTGACCGCCGGTTCTGGTGTACTGGAGATCGGAGCACGCCAACTTAATAACTGGCGACTACACGAGCCCCCCGACTTCCTTCCCTTCTGCCAGCAAGGCGTCCCATCAACACGCCTATACAATAGCTTGATGCCACGTCATCACTTCCAACTACCAGGGCGGTACACAAGCCCCCCAGTCTTGAGCGAAGGCTTGTCCAGCGAAAAGACTAAAGGAGTCACGTCAATACCGATCTACGTGACGCTGGCGCAGAATTCCAAGCGGTTGTACTTTCTGCTTTCCTGACGCTCCACCAAACACTCCTCCCATCGCTCGACACGTGGCTCCATCAACGGTTACTTTTAATTGTCGTTTGCGCTTCCCAAACCCACTCGAAAAACCCTTAAACCCATTTCTCTTCACTGTTCCATCACTTCTTCGTTTTCTCAGACTCTTCAACTTTCTTCTGCAAAAGCTCACGACGTTCTTCTACCTCCTGAATCACCAACTTCCTTCATCATTCTTCCGATCATAAAAAGGTACCCCTTTTACTTCTTCTGCTGATTTTTCCTGCATTTTAACCGATTCGCATCATCCTTTAACTGTCTGGTGCATACGTTGTGGGTTGTTTTTTCCTTTTCTCCCTTCTCGTAACTCTGGGCTTCGTCTTCGTTACAACGAACCTTCGTTCGTTCGTTTTTTCACCCTTCCTTCACGATCGAGTCAGCCTCTGCGAACCTTGACCACCTTTTCTTTTCTTTTTCCTTTGCAGCTTCCGCGATGGCTCGCTCAAAGATCACCCCAAATCCTCCTCCCTCGTCACGAAACCCTTCATCTCAAGCACACAACCCACCGCGAGCACCTGGTGCTTCTTCTTCTCAGGCTGAGAGGCCTGCACCCTCCCACCCTAACCTGGCTCAGGCTACCCCACCTGTCGCCGGAGGAGCCTCCGTTCCTTCCCCAGACTTCAAAAAACTATACCCATGGGCCACCCCGACCTTGCTGAAGGAAACTTCCTCAGTAAACTCTGCTGGGGCAGTTCTTCGACTGAAGAAAGGGGACGAGCCTCACCTGTCGTTCCACAAGGAGCATGACGACAAGATGACGGTGCTACCTTGCCCCCCCCGACATGCCAGTGTGCACCGACGACAAAGGGAACAACGGCGGGTTGTTCTGCTTCGTCTACACCACTCTGTTCAAGAAGGTGAAACTTAGGTTTCCCTTCACTCGTTTTGAAAGGGAGCTTCTTACCGAGCTCGACATCGCCGCCGCCCAGCTCCATCCCAACAGTTGGGCGTTCGTGCGGGCGTTCCAGATCATGTGCGACCATCTGGGGTTGCCAGCGTCAGTGGACGTCTTTCTTTTCCTCTTCGAAGCCAAACACCCAGGAGATCGCCTGTGGGTGAGTTTGAACGGGATTGCTGGGAGGTCAATCCTCTCTATCTTCCAGCAATCTTACAAAGACTAGAAGGGCAAGTTTGTCCAGGTGCGCCCAAACGACAAGGACGCCTCACTGCTCGACGGTTTCCCCTTGTATTGGGTAAACAAGGGGAACAAAGAGTCCAAGGGAAACTTCAGGAGGCCAAGAAGTCCTGATAGCATGGGTGCTTTGGACAAGGACCTATGCTTCTTCTGGAAGAGTGTGGCAGATGCCAATATTACTTTCCTCACTACTACACTCATCTCCTACGAGTTCTTCGAAGATCAACTCGAAGTTCGCATAGGTTAGAACTCACCTCAACGTCTAAGTCTTTACTTTGACATTACCTCTGCTAACTGTTTTTGGGCGTCTTGTGTGTTGTGTACAAGACTTTGGTTTTATTTTCCGCATCTCTTATCTGCTTTTGTTGCATACTGACTTATGCGTTTATTTTTCTCTCTGAGCTAACCCATGTATCTTTGCATTATGCAGATCGTATGTTGGGCCAGGGCAAACTTGCTGAACTGAGGGCGCTCGCCCGAGCCCACGGGTTGGCATCGGGTTCCCAGGCCGTGCCAAACTCAGTGGTGGAGATCGCCGCTGCACAGGGTAGATCGCCACCCAAAGGCCCAACTTCCTCCGAGGCCCAGCTCGCCAATCAGCGCAAAAAGCTTATCCTCAGGAAACCAAAGAGGAAAACCCCTCAAGTGGTTCACGAGGAAGAAGAAGAAGATGACGAGGCGACTGAAGATGGCCTTGTCACCAAGAGGAAGAGGGTGGCGCCTTCTTCACCATCTGCTCCACCTCCTCCCCTAACATCAACACCACCTTCCACACCCGTTCCGCCTCCAACATTGCTTCCTCCACCAGCTCCCACCTCGCCAGTCCAAGCGATTCCTCTGGCGTCTGCACCCCCTGTGGTTGAGGCCACCGAGCCTAACTTCATGGAGAACCCCCCGAGCGCCTCCACGCCTTATGTATCAGCTGGAGGGGGTCCTCCTTCAAATGCCTCAACTGCAAATGCTGCACCAGTTGGGGATGAGGGTGCCCACAACTCTCCAATCCTTATCACTGAATCCCCGACGTCGCCACCACGCCAGGAAGCACTCATTGAACAACCAACTCAAGAAGGTGGCGGCGAGAACCAACAACAAGCCCCCCCGGTGCCTCCACCAGCAAACCTCTCTCTTGAGGTCAAAAGGGTATGGGAGCCCTTCTCAGCAAAACTGAAGATGATGGCGGAGGATTTCCCCTCCATCATATCTAAAGCTGTGGAGAGTTCTACCAGGAAGCTCCAGGATGACCTCTTTGCACTCCGAACTGAGAATAGCACCATAAGGATTGAGGCGGAGAGGTTATCCTGCAATCTTACACTCACCGAGATCGAACACTCCCGAGTAGAAGATGCTATGAGCACCGAGCTCCGGGTGGCGCGCAAGGAGGCCACCGATCTACGCCATAAGGTGTAGCTTTTGGCTCAAGAGAAGATTGAGCTGGAGAGCAAGCTGGTGCCCTATCGCGTCAAAGTGGCTGACCTGGAGGCGTTGATCAAAGCAGACGCCGCCAAGGTAAAGAACCTCGAGAAAAGGTCAGCCGATCGGGAGGTCTTCTTGGGGAAGGTGGAGAAAGAAAGAGACGACACCGTGGCCAAGCTCGCCGAAGCCAACGAAGAAAACGGGAAGATCGCCGCTAAACTGGCCCAGGTGCAGGCAGAATCCAAGAAGGTTGCTGAAGACCTTCTTCAAGCTCGGGAAACCATTGAAGAACTCAAGAAGCAAGCTGAAGAGCTGAAGCAGCAGAACGAGGGGCTAAAGAAACAGATCGAAGAACTTGATCTGAGCTCTGCCCAGATTCTCGCTGCTGGATTCGAGGCCGCCCGGGAACAGTTCGCCTGCCTGTACCCCGATTTGGATCTTACCATGGTGTCTCTCAACAACGAGGTGGTGGACGGGAAGGTTGTTCCTGCTGAAGACTGATTGCTTCCCTCCATCCACGATCTTTATGCTTTCCCCCTACACATAATTGTAATGAACTTTCCCTTTTTCTGTATATGTACCTTGAACTGATCGCACTTTATTATAAAGTCTCTGTATTCTTCTTGTAACTTCTTCGTCTGCTTTATCTCTTCTTGTATAATTTTCTTCAAGAAATTAACTTAGTAACTTCGTAAGCGCAAATGTATACTTAACTGCTTCGAACCGCCGATTTTCGAACAAAAACTCTCTAACAACTTGTAACCTCAAGGTAGTGAACCTTAGCGTGAAATCACTCTTCAAATAACGAACTTTAACTCAACTAATGGCTTAAGACACAGCTCACCCGATCTGCTTCATCGAAAAGGGTCTTTGACTTTCTCGCCATTGCTTGAATTTTTCCTGGTCGCCAAAGATTCTTGGTGATATCAACTTCCTCTTGCCTTTTCAACTTGGCCATTGTTCCTTTATCTGGGGGTAGAGGCGCCTTTCGGATCCTTCTCTACCTCCCTGAGCCTCAGAACAAGAGACTGGGTGGCTAGGCGTTCTCTTCGAACCTACCTTAGCCACCCTCCAAACCTCTTCCACCCTTTACACCATACCTGAACTCGTTCGGGACGAGAAGGATTTTATCTTGCCTGAACTCGCTCATCGGCGAGAAGGTCTTTAACTCGCCTGAACTCGCTCATCGGCGAGAAGGTCTTTAACTCGCCTGAACTCGCTCGACGGCGAGAAGGTCTTTAACTCGTGCCTCTACATTGCCCCAGGGGTTACATCTCCTCTCCCCCAGAAACACTGAGGACTTTTCGCTGGTGCCTCTACATTGCCCCAGGGGTTACATCTTCTCCCCCCCAGAAACACTGAGGACTTTTCACTGGTGCCTCTACATTGCCCCAGGGGTTACATCTTCTTCCCCCCAGAAACACTGAGGACTTTTCACTCTTCATCGCCTGCACTCGCTCGACGGTGAGGAGGTCTTTATCTCGCCTCAGAACGCGCGAGGGCGTTGAGGTCTTTTAACTGGTGCCTCCGATCGCCGAAAGACGATGAGGACTTTAACTTTAACTGGTGCCTCCGATCGCCGAAAGACGATGAGGACTTAAACTTTAACTGATGCCGCCAATCGCCGAAAGACGATGGGGACTTAAAAACTTTTTAGAAAGCATGCAATATATCTTTAACTTGCCTTAAATCACATATAAGTGACAAGGTCTTTCTTCAAAACTTTCGGAAAACAACAAGCATGCAATCTAAAACGCTTTAAACTTCGAAAACTCTTCTTTATTGGGTGGCCTCATTAAAAACCCTCCTTAGGGAAAAAAGAGTGCCCCCTTCAAACTGTTTTAACAGAAACATTGTAATATAACTTCGTGTTTGTCTTTACTTACAAAGTTCTTAACTGTAATATAACTTGAGGTGCGTGGCGTTCCAAGTGCGAGGAATCGCCCCTCCTTCCAATGTTTCTAAGCGGTAGGCGCCGTTCCCGAGCGCCTCGGTTATTCTGAACGGTCTCGTCCATTTAGGCGACAGCTTATTCTCCATCTCGTACTGGTGGGCTTTCCTCATCACCAGGTCGCCCTCTCTGAACTTTCTCGGCATCACCTTCGAGTTATATCTTCGTTCAATCCTTCTCTTCACCGCCTCAGCTTTCAATCTCGCCTCTTCCCTGACCTCATCCAGTAAGTCCAGGTTCAACCTTCTCTCCTCATTCGAGTCTTCCTCCACGAAGTTCTGGAATCTCAGCGAGCTCTCCTGGATCTCTACTGGAATCATTGTGTCGCACCCATAGACCAAGCTGAACGGGGTCTCATGGGTTCCTGACTGCTCGGTGGTGTGGTACGCCCAAACTATACGGGGTACCTCCTCAGCCCAACTTCCTTTGGCTTTCTCTAGCCTTCTCTTCAACCCTCTCAGCAGCACCCGATTGGCGGATTCTACTTGGCCATTCGTCTGAGGGTGCTCGACGGATGCAAACACTTGTTGAATTCCCACCCCTTCGCACAGCTTCTTCAACAGGTGACTTGCAAACTGAGTCCCATTGTCCGACACCAGGCGCTTGGGCACACCAAACCGGCACACAATATTCTTCCACACGAAACCCTCGATCTTGTGTGCGGTGATCTGGGCCACTGGTTCTGCTTCGATCCACTTGGTAAAATATTCAATTGCCACCACCAAGTACTTCATCTGCCTGATCGCCAGCGGGAATGGTCCCAGGATGTCGATTCCCCATGTATGAAACGGCCAGGGGCTGTAAATCGACTTCAACTCCTCGGGAGGCGCCTTGTGCCAATCGGCGTGCTGCTGGCATTGTTTGCAGCACTGCGCATACTTCTTGCAGTCTTCTCTCATCGTTGGCCAATAGTAACCTGCACGGAGAGTCCTTGCGGCCAGAGCTCGACCCCCGACGTGGCTTCCGCATATCCCTTCATGGAGCTCTGCCATAATTCTCGTACATTTCTCGCCATGCACACATTCCAGGAGTGGGTGAGTGAACCCAAACCTGTACAACTCGCCATCAATCATCGTGAATTTGCTAGAATTCTTCTTTATCTTCCTAGCCTCTGTCGGATCCAGCGGGAGAAGGCCATCCGCCAAGCATCGTTTGTACTGCGACACCCAGGTGTCTGGCTCATGCGTAGCGCAGACCTGCGTCATGTTCACCCTCTCCCCCCGACATGCTCTTATTCTTGGCGACCTCAAGGTCTCTTGAGTCAGGGATCTGTGACTCCTCGCCGCTTTCTCCGTCGACTTGCTTATCTGAAGAACCAGGTGATCTGCCACAAATGCTCTCGGCGTCTTCAGAGTTTCTTGAATCACCGTCCTCTGCCTACCCCCCTTGCCTGAACTGGCGAGCTTAGCTAGCAAGTCAGCTCGGGCATTCTGCTCTCTGGGCACATGCACCACCTCAAAGGAGGCAAAGGAACTCTTCAATTCCTGTACATACTCCAGGTAAGTCGCCATTTGTGGATCTTTAGCCTGGAACTCGCCTGTCACTTGCCCCGTGACTAGCAGCGAGTCACTCTTTGCCATCAGGACCCTTGTTCCCATCTCTTTGGCCAGCAAGATTCCGGCGATCAGCGCCTCATATTCTGCTTGATTGTTGCTGGCCTTGAAGGCAAACCTCAAAGATTGTTCGATCAGCACGCCGTTGGGTCCCTCCAAGATGACTCCATCGCCGCTACCCTGCTGGTTCGACGATCCATCCACTGAAAGCACCCAACGAAAGTCATCCCCTTCAACTCGTGTCGCTTCAGACGAGAGCTCGACCACGAAATCTGCGAATATCTGCCCCTTGATCGGACCTCGGGGCTCATACTTAATATCAAACTCCGACAGCTCCACCGCCCACTTCACCATCCTTCCCGCAACGTCGGGCTTCTTCAAGACCTTCTGGATGGGGAGGTCGGTCATCACCAGTATCGTGAAGCTATGGAAGTAGTGGCGCAACCTCCTCGCCGAAAATACCACAGCCAGCGTAGCCTTCTCCAGGGCCTGATACCTCGTTTCGGGGCCCTGCAGCACCTTACTAACAAAATAAATAGGCTTTTGAGCCTGCTCTTGGTCCTGGGCGAGCACCGCACTCACCGCCCTCTCAGTTACAGCAAAATACAACCTGAGAGGGGTTCCCACCAGCGGTTTGCACAAAACCAGCGGGCTCGCCAGATACTCCTTCAGCTTGACGAAGGCTTCTTCACATTCCTTCGTCCAGGCAAACTTGTTATTCCGCTTTAAGCACTGAAAATATGGATGACCCTTCTCTCCGCTAGCTGACACGAAGCGAGACAAGGCGGCCATCCGACCTATGAGCTGTTGTACTTCCTTCACGGTGGCGGGGCTCCTCATCGCCAAGATGGCGGCACACTTATCAGGGTTGGCCTCTATTCCTCTTTCACTTAAGAGGAAACCCAGGAACTTTCCAACTTCCACGCCAAAGATGCACTTCTCCGGATTCAGCTTCAACCTAAACTTGGCGATCGTAGTGAACAACTCCTCCAAGTCCGCGACGTGCTTGCTTTTCTCTGGCGAGGTCACGACCATGTCATCCACGTACGCTTGCACATTCCTTCCCAACAAGTACCCGATCCATCAACCTCTGGTACATGGCCCCCGCGTTCTTCAGCCCAAACGGCATCACCTTGTAGCAGTAGCACGATCTCTCGGTCATGAAGGCAGTCTTCTCCTCATCCATGGGATGCATCTTGATCTGGTTATACCCCGAGAAGGCATCCAGGAAACTCAACAACTTACACCCTACAGCACTATCCACCAGGGCATCTAAGCTTGGTAAAGGATATGAGTCCTTTGGGCAAGCCTTATTCAGATCAGTGAAATCGACGCACATGCGCCATTTCCCGTTGCTCTTCTTCACCAGTACGACATTGGCCAGCCAATCAGGGTACTGGACTTCCCTGATGTGGCCTGCAGCGAGGAGTTTCTGTGTTTCGTCTCTAATCGCCTGCCTCCTCTCCTCGTTGAACTTTCTTCTCCTCTACCGCACTGGTCTCACCAAGTTGTCCATCGCCAGATGATGGCACAAGAAGTCGGGATCGATCCCGGGCATGTCCGAAGCGGACCATGCAAACGCATCCAGATGTCGCTCTATCACCTTGGCGATCTGGTCCTAGAGCTCGACCTTCAGAGATCTTCCCAGCTTGAAGATCTTTCCTCCGATCTCTCTCTCGAGCCACTGCTCGACAGGTTTTGGCCTGGTCTCTCTGGCGATCACCGCCCTGGCGATCCCCAGCTCCCTCGCTTCCTCAGGGCGATTCCTCGCCTCTTCTTCCTCCAGACCGGCGTTCCCCTCCCCCAGCTCAGCATCCACCATCTCCACGCCTCTTCCGGCGGTCTCTTCCATTACCGTCGATCTGGGCTTCACACCAGGAGGCGGGGTGGTTGTCACGTAACTCACAGACCTTTTGTTTTTCAGGCTATTCTCATAGCACTTCTTCGCTTCTTTCTGGTCGGATTTGATGGTGATCACCACCCCCCCTCCATAGACGGCAACTTCACCTTCATGTGTCGGGTCGACGGTATAGCGCCTATTCTGTTGAGCGTGGGTCTTCCCAGCAGAATGTTGTATGCTGAAGGAGCGTTCACGACAAGGTACTTGATTTTTTCTGTCCTCGAACCCGCCTCATCTGTAAACGTAGTCCTCAACTCAATGTACCCCCTGACCTCTACCTGGTCGCCAGCGAAACCATACAAACACCCTCCATAGGGCCTCAGCTGGTCAAGGGGTAGCTCCAACTGCGTGAAAGTCGGCCAGAACATCACGTCTGCCGAGCTTCCTTGGTCCACCAGAACCCTGTGGACCTTTCTTCCTGCCGTGATCAACGAGATGACGGCAGGAAGAACAACAATCAAAATTAGGATTTTGGAGACATTAACATGTTTTTATATTATTTCTCTCTCGCAATTCTTTTATATATCACTCTTTCAGAATCTCAAAATTAAGATTTTGGAGACATATGTTTTATATTATTTCTCTTTCACAGTTTTTTTATATATCACTCTTTTGCCTAAAAAAGAGTAACCGTTCATAAATCCACATTTCACCCCTTTCTCTCCACTCTTCCCTAATAAAAGGCACCAATCTCTCAACTGTCAGTTAAGTGAGAACAAATAAAATAAAATTTTAAAATAAAAAATATGCTTATTTAATAAAGAAGAATATCAGTTTAAAACAGAAAAGTAACCAATCTCTCCACTCTCCTGCTAGTTAGGTGATAACAAAAAATAAAATTAACGTACCAATCTCTCCATTAAGTGAGAACAAATAAAATAAAATTTTAAAATTAAAAATATGTTTATTTAATAAAGAAGAATATCAGTTTAAAACAGAAAAGTAACCAATCTCTCCACTCTCCTGCCAGTTAGGTGATAACAAAAAATAAAATTAATGTACCAATCTCTCCATTAAGTGATAACAAATAAAATATTTTACTTCCAAATGATACTCACAAAAAAATGGATCTTTAACAATAAAAGATTTTCATCTATGACATCAAAATATATTAATTTTTCAAAATAATATTAATTATTTATTTTAAAACATTAATAATCAACACCCTTTTTAACACTACCTTAATAATCAGCACCCTTTTTCTATAAAATCCCAAACTAACAGCAAATAAAAAAAATTAAAAAAACAAATAATAAACTTGTATCTATTGATTTTATTTTATTTTGTTAAATTTTTTTTGTTTTAAAAAAATTAAAATCTACTAATCGTTTCAGTATTACAGAACAATTAAATATACACATTTTTATATTACAGAAATATTGAACAAAAACAATTTAAAAAATGATTGATCCCATTAGAACTCAAATCAACTCAAAGATAATGGTATTTTTAAAAAAGGTTGGTATAGTTACGGAAAAAGGAGAGAGACGTAAATAATAAATTATTATAAAAGGACGAACAAAAAAAGATAAAAAGGGAAGAGGAGAGAGACTAAATAATAAATTATTATAGAAGAACCAACAGAAAGAAAAAAATATAGAAAAGGAAAAGAAGAGAGAGACATAAATAATAAATTATTATAGAAGAACGAACCGAAAAAAAAAAGATAGAAAGGGAAGAGGAGACAAAGATGTAAATAATAAATTATTATAAAAGAACGAACCGAAACAAAAAAAAATAGAAAGGGGAGTTGTTATGGCATTAGTAAGCGGCAGTAGCGTGCACCGATTGGAGAGGAGTAGCGTGCACCAATGATCGAGTCACGGAGTTGCGCCTGTCTCCCTTTCAATTAGGTGTCTGACTCAGTGATGGTACCTCTGAATTGCATATGTTAAGCCTTCTTTCCAATAACTCCATCGGAACCATTCTTCGTCTTCGTCACTCTCCGTTAAGAGGAAACATACTAACAAAAAGAAGGAACATATAAAAGAACACTTCTCTTTCTTTCGCCTTCTTCTTATTCTCCAAAAGTAAAAGTAATAATTTCTTTTGAGAAGGTTGGGTGTTAGTGACTTAAAATAAGGAGTTAAAGGGGGAGCACTATTAAAGGACTTAAAATAAGGAGTTAGGGAATCGTGGAGGTTAATCCAAGGAGTGGGGAGTTAAAATATTTATGAAAGAAGTTAATAAGAAGATGTTACATTTCAAAATGGTTGCCACTACTTTGGCCACTACTCACGTTTCCTAATATTTGTTTCTCTCTCATAATTTTAAAATAAATCATATCTTTAAATTCAAAACCGATAATCTATTTCAAATATTTTTAAAAAGTAGAAAATGACGCAATAACCAAAATAATAAAATAAAACCAAATATTAATCTAAGGATAAAATATGAACAAATTTGAGAGCAGTTAAAGAGGGAATTCCCTTTATATATAGGTATAGATATTATAATTAATATTATTATTAATATTATTATTAATATTATTATTAATATTTTTATTAATATTTTTATTAATATTTTTATTAATATTTTTATTAATATTATTATTAATATTATTATTAATATTATTATTAATATTATTATTAATATTATTATTAATATTATTATTAATATTATTATTAATATTATTATTAATATTATTATTAATATTATTATTAATATTATTATTAATATTATTATTAATATTATTATTAATATTTTTATTAATATTTTTATTAATATTTTTATTAATATTTTTATTAATATTTTTATTAATATTATTATTAATATTATTATTAATATTATTATTAATATTATTATTAATATTATTAATATTATTATTATTAATATTATTATTAATATTATTATTAATATTATTATTACTATTATTATTAATATTATTATTAATATTATTATTAATATTAATATTAATATTAATATTAATATTAATATTATTATTAATATTAATATTATTATTACTATTATTATTAATATTATTATTATTAATATTATTAATATTATTAATATTAAAATTATTAATATTAATATTATTATTATTATTAATATTATTAATATTATTAATATTATTATTATTAACAATATTAACATTAATATTAACAATATTAATATTAATATTAATATTAACAATATTAATATTAATATTAATATTAACAATATTAATATTAATATTAACAATATTTATAAGTATAATAAAAATCATAATAATACTAAAGAATTTGCTTGGTGTAGTGGTTAAATTTTCTTTGATTATTGAAGGAACCTTTTTTCAAATCTCATTCATTGCAAATTTTATTTTATGGTGCCAAAATTTACATACGGATTTTGATCCGTATATAATTCGCGTTTTTCTTGTAGTGACTCATCTTGAAGTTTTGCATCCTTCAAGTGGCGTGCTCCTCTCTAAGGACTGCAACCACATATGTTCTCTTCTTCTTTCCATCTTATTCATCCATTTCCATTCCCAAATAAACTCTAAAACATTTCTTAGGTATTTCTAGTCATTTTAATCGGTTCATTTGCATCTTATTTTGTTTTTGTTCGTTCATTTGATTCCTATGTTGTTTTAATCGGTTCATCTGCATCTTATCTTGTTTTTGTTCGGTTCATTTGCTTTCTTACTTGTTTTAATCGGTTCCTTTGTCATAAAAATGGGTTTCTACATGAGTTTGGCTTGGTTGCTTGTGATTTGGTGAGTTCTTGAATGTTAAGAACATTCATCCAATTCTAGAAAAGTGCCTAATCATATTCCAACTGAAGTTGAATCCATAACATGTCCTAGAATATCTCTATCATGTTATTGGAATCATATCACTAGAAAGCTTTAAACTAGTCGAAATCATAATGGTGAGGCTTCTTGGCACTTAGAACCTCAAAGACACATTCATCGTCTAATTGCGCCATTAGTCTACTAATTGTTCAAGGTTTAACAAAATACAACTCAAATAAAATACAATGACAATTGAAACAACAAATTTTTGAAGCACCAAAAAATTTAAATCCTAGTTTATGCACTCCTTCTTTTTGCAGTCCCTCTTTGTGTATATTTTGGTACAAACTTGTTGTTGTCCCCTTCTTAAACCTCTTAAGGATATTCAACTTTGAGTATTCAAATCTGCACCTCTTTGAGTGATAAGGATTCTCACCGAAAATTGTCAGCTCCAAACTCAACAAGGCACTTTTGAAATACTTCCACTAAGAAAGAGGTCAACAAACTTTTAAAGCAACAAAAGTTTCAATTTAAAATTGGACTACACCAAAGAGAGTAGATATATGGCAAAACTTGAAAGAGTATTGAATGAAAATGACAAGCAAACAAAATAAGGCACTCAATAAAAGGTGGCACACAAATTGAACCTAAAGAATGGTACTAAATTTGGATTAAGAAAACCAAAACAGCACTACTGAAAATTTGAGGTGTAAAAATGTGTGACTTAAACAAATTATGCTGAGTTGGATAATTCAAATTTGAAAATTAAACCACAGAAAGTTCAAGATCTTAACTCAAATTTGGCGCTAGAATTACACCAAAATAATGCACCAATTAATTGTGATAAATTTTTCAAATCTACTGCCACTTCATCGTTTTTTTTTTTTTGCTCCAGAATTCCACACTTATTGTATTTGATTTATCATTTTTTTTCATTTTGAATTTTGATTCACTTTTTTGTAACATTTCAAACTACTCAAATCCAGAGTTTCAGAATTTTTCTCCAATGAAATTAATTTTCACAAACATTTTCAGCCAACACAGATTCAGTGAAACATAGGAAACCTACACTGGAATTAAAAACAGAATTGAAAAACTTCAAAGGCACAATGGAATTGACGTATATGAACTTGTATGGATCTAACACAGAAACATGAACTCAAATCTAAAAATAAAAATGCACCAAAAGCTCAAAAACAGAATTATAAAACTGCACTCAAATAAAAATCAATCAACCAAAATTATCAATAAAAGTACTACATAGAATTGATGAAATTTTAGGGGAAACATGGCTTGACAAAACTGAATTGAATAAATTAAAATGACTCAAACACAATTAATTTGAACCGATTAAAACAGTAAGAAAAACTCAATTAAAGCAAAAACAGAACAGAAAACACAAAACTCCATGGAATCCTAATCAAATTTGCACACGGATTGCTCAAGCACAATTGAACAAGATGCACCGATTAGAATTTCCAAACAGCAACACCAAATTAAAAACAAAATTAAAGCAACAAGACAATTTAGAATTAAGATGAACAATACGGAATTAAGAACAACACAAAAATTAAAAGAAGAGAAGGCACACTTAGCTCTTGAAGAACCATGGCTCTAGATACCAAATGATGGATTTGTGCCTTCATGACCGAATTCTTTGATTGAATTTTGGAGAAGATTGGCGAAAGCTTCAATGGAGGAGGCGTGCAAGGAGGCTCACATGGAGCTTGCGGTTTCCTTGGACGTGCATGCTAAGTATGGAGAGTGATAGGTGAGGCCTAATCACTTGAGCTAGGTGGAGCGTTGAAGACTAAAGTGTCAATCCTAAATAGGCAAGACAAGAGTGAGAATTGGCTCAATATTTTGGCAGCAATTTCACTCATTCATTAATCTTATAAAATGATAGCCAAACACCTCAATTTTTAGGAGATAGGGCTGAACATTTTGGAGCCAAAATTTGAAAATTCAAAATAAAACTCTCCAATGAGAAGGTGCCATGTGGAGTCATGCTTTCCATGTTTAGCTCACACCTTCCATGCTAAATCCTCTCCAATCCTATGTTGCCATGTGGACGTCCATGTGCTCCATGCCAAGGTGATTTTCGTTCTCCAATATACCCTAGATATTTTAGGGTTACATTGGGCTCAAAGAAGCCCAATTATTACCCTGACTAGTCACTTTTAACCCTAATTAGTCATATTTTACTATTGGCCCCAATACAAGCCCAAAAACCTATGTTATTTGGCCCAAATATGCAGTCCAATTATTTTGTGCTATTAGGCCCAATACATGGCCCATGAAATCCTAAACAAATTTACAAAATTTATTTAAGCTAAAGCTTGGCCCATAAATAATGTTGACCATTCAGCATAAACTCAGTCTTCTTGTGTTCTTCTAGCCAAATCTCTAGTTTATGTTTTGATAACTTGGAGTTTTCTTGGATATGTTTGTACATTCCTTCACCCTAGAGTTGTCCTCTTGATTGGGCCTACAAAATTAACAAAAGCCCAATTAGACCCATATTTGCAATTAAATCAAGAAACAACCTCTAGGTCTTCATCCTCATTATTATGGGGTTGTGTGTAGCTGGACGGTTTCCATCATATTTGATGAAGGTCTGAAATTAAAGGAGTGGGGAGGGAAGTTTGAAGATCGTTTTAATTGGGAGGTTGGAAATGGGAGAGATATTTTGTTTTGGTCTGACAATTGGGTAGCCTCTGGAGTTTTGAAAAACAAATTTATGAGATTATTTTCTTTGTCTATTCTTAAGGAGGCATACCTATGTGATTTTGGAAGTTGGGTTAACGGGGTCAGGGAGTGGAACTTAATGTGGATAAGGGTTTTTTTTTTGCTTGGGAGGGTGATCAAGTAAGCTAGTTCCTAGAGATAATTTCTAACAAAAGCTCAAGATGGAGTCAGAGGACATATGGGTTTGGAGGGATAGTGAGACAACAACGTTTTCAGTCAAGTCTACAGGTCTTTAAGGAGAGACGAAGGAGAGGAAGTTTCGAGATCGTAAATTTTTTTCTAGAAGATTAAGGCGCTTCCTTCAGCTCACGTTACAGCTTGGAGGGTGATTGAAAACAAGGTAGCATCCAAGGTAAATCTGGAGAGACAAGGGATTGGGATCGAGAGCAATCTTTCCTGCTTATGCAGGAAGTCAGAGGAGTTAACATCATTTATTCTTCGAATGTAGAGTTGCTTGGCAAATTTGGAATCTTTGTTATGACTGGTTAGGAGTGAGTTCAGTTGATCATATATTCCCTAGGTCACATTTTGAACATTTCAAAATCCTAGATGCATATACTTCAGTTAATCTCATTATGGGTAATGTTTGGATAACATTGGTTAGTGAAATTTGGAGACACGGGAATAATTGTTTATTTAAAGGTGGTGTGGTTAACCATTCTAAAGTTTTTTCCCTAGCACAGGTTAAGGTTTGGTCTTGGATCGTTTCAAAGATACCGTCAGTGAATTTTTCGTTCTCTGAATGGTGTCTAGAACCCTTGGTATGTATGTATTCGATTTAATTATTCTTCTTTAGTTGGTAGTGTTGGGGAAGACAATAGGAGATTCTTTATGATTTTAAATGTATAGGTGGAAAGGTACTTTTGTTCATTCTTACTCTGTATGAGGGTTGAACCACCCTTTAAGTGGGTTAATTTATTTTAGTTGTTTCTTGCTGATAAAAAAAAGAAAAAAGGTTAAGTTTAAAGTATATCCTTACCCAAACCTTAGCATGTGTTCTGATATATTCTTTTAAACTCCAACATGTGATTTGACAATACAATAACTCCTTTTCATCTTCTCACCACTACATGTCTTAGTTTGTGTGATTTAGACCATCAATAAATTTATCGAATATACATTATAACATAGATATTCTTTTAATACCCACAAACAACCTTAGTCCATACATCATCCCAAATTTGTCATATCAAAACCACATTTCATCCATAATCATGTCATTTCATGCATATACAACATAGTAAATCACCATTTAAATAGAGATATTATAACATATTATAACATAGATATTCTTTTAATACCCACAAACGACCTTAGTCCATACATCATCCCAAATTTGTCATATCAAAACCACACCTACATAATCATGTCATTTCATGCATATACAGCATAGTAAATCACCATTTAATTAGATATATTAGATGATAGTTTCGCTTGAACGAAAATTGTTCTGCTAGATATTAGATTAAACACTAAATAGAGTGAGTCAAATGGCACTTCATTAGAGCGAGAGCATCAGATGATATCTCACTAAAACTATTGAGATAAAATTTGAGTAGTAACCTTGTCACTTAAGCCTAGCTATCTCCTTTAATTTCAAAAACATACTTTAATCTTAAACACTAGATTTTTCCTTTCTAAAGACAAGAATTAATCTTACGTATGACTTAAGATAAAGGTCCAGATTTAGACACTTATGGATGAATCCTGTTTGGACATATAGATCAAAGGCCTAGGAATTAACATGATCTTGAAATTACTAAATGCATGCACATTTGAAGCTCAAAGCCTGCATGCTTACTAGGAGCATCATATGCACATGCAAAAAAGGTTCTTCAGTTTTATAAGCAACTCGAGCAATTCAGTCGCAGATGCAACCAAAGTCCTACAAATTTATCAAATCACTAGAGAATATCCAATACATGAAAATTATTAAATAACAAATAATTTTAAAGACAAAAAATATTAGTTACTATATTAGAATTTAAAATAGTTTATATTATTGATAAAAAATTATAAACTAGTTTATAAATTGATTTATAACATTAGGTACCAAAAATTTAGTTTCTAACTATTCTAGTTAATGTTACAAGGACTTTACAAGAAAAGACCACCTTTATACTTACTAGGATTTAACTATAGTAAGTTTTTTACTTAAATTTTTCTTTTTTTTAAATAAAAGCTTTCATGTTAGTACTTAATTTTTTTTTTTAAATTTTTTTTTCCTTTCGAAAACTTTCTTTTTATGGAAGATGTTGCTCCATACTTAAATTTTTGTCTAAAATTTGTTCCATTAAGGATGATACATAGCTCTCCAAATACAATGCAGAGTCATCAAATTTTGGAAAGAAGGTAAAATTGACACTAATGTAAAGATTTTTTATGACAGTTAAAATAGTTATTTTTATGACGGTTTTAGATCCGTCATAGATAAAAAAACATAAAAAGAATTTACTTTCTATGTCAGTTTTAAAAATCTTTTAAAATCCTATAATTTAATATTTAAATTTAAATAAATAAAAATAAAAGTAAATTTAGTAATATTTTATTGTAAATTATTATTGATAGTAAAATTTATAAATATTTCATAAGAATTTTTTTTCTAAAAAATAATAAATGTATGCATTTTTAATAGTATTACTTTCATAAATGAATCTATGTTTATTGATTTTTTTAGTGAAATAATAGTTCTGAAAAATAAAAACAAAATACTACATGCTAGTTTAAATTTATTTATTGCAACATGTAACAATATTTCTGTTTATTTTATTTATAATGATATTTATGTAAAAAAATTATTATATTAATTGAAATTATGTATTGTGACATTTTAAATAAATATAATTTTGAAAATATTAATAAAGATAGAAAATGGTGTAGTGGTAGGACATTGCGGAAATAATGAATAATGGTTGTTTAGTAATACATTATTAATAAACAAAAATTGCAGCATTTAATATTGGACATATTTATCAACAATTAAATAGAAGGCAACTTCATAACAACACAAATTTATAAGTAATTTCTAATGAAAATTTTCCAAAAAAATTAGTAAAAGTATGTATTTTCTAGTAAATAAAATATTCAATATTTTTTATTTCTAAATTAACCTATATTTAATAACAATTTGTAGTGAAATAATAATTTTAAAAAAATAAAGAGATATTATATTTTATTTATTTAGAAAAAAGTTATCTTTTAGTAAGTTTTCAAAGAATAAAGATATCTGTTTTCATCTTTCCTCACACAAGTCAAACTAAAGAAGAATGAAACTAATACTAATGTCAACAATTGTTTTTAAAATTTTAATCTAACACAAAACTTATAGACTTATTACGTTGATTAAAATAACTCATCATAATAATTACTTATTTCAATTTATTTTAGATTTCACATAATAATTTTTTTTATAATTACAAATATATTATTGTATTATAATATTAACAATCATCATAAAAGGTTGTTATAAACTTTTTTATAAATCTGTTATAAAAAAATTTATTTTGCACTAGTGTGAAGAAATGAGGTGAATAGAAGATAAAGCAAAAACATTGAAAAAGAAGGATGATAGTTTTTCATACAAGAAAAGAAAATAATTCAGTTCTAATGTAATGATATTTAATACCCTACTAAATATTTTTAAAATTAATAAATGTATTATATAAAAAAGTATAATATAAACTAATTGGTATATGTGTTCAAATTTTATTTTTTAATATTTCTTACGTGAAACAAACAAATAAGAAAATTTCAAATATATTTTAATTTTATTAATAAATTTCTAATTACAATATTTAATAAAATTTAAAAAAGAAATACATAGACATGACAATTTATGTATTTTCGTTAATTTTATTTAATTAAAATTTATATAATAAATATGTTTAACATATAAGTTATATTTTAAATTTACATTAATAATTTATAATACAAGATATATTTTCAATGCTAGTAGAAAGTAATGAAATTTAAAATTATAAATAAAGATATTTAAAAGATAAAGAAAAACATGGTAAAAATGTTATCATTTGAAATTAATTAATGTAAGGAGTTAAAAAGGTGTTAAGTCAATTAAATTATACTTTTGTAACTATCATTTTTAGCAAATCACTTTTTAAAAAGAATATTTTTATTCGTATATTTTAAGATTTTGATAGTTTCTTACATCTGTTTTAATCTATTATTTTTTATATCTTCATTTATAATTTGAATATTAGTATCTTTTAAAAATGATTATTCATTAAAAACATAAATATTTAAAAGTATAAATTATTTAATTTATATATTCAAAAATTCATTTTAAAATTTAATTATAGATACTATAATTTATATATTTTTTAAAAAAAATTATATTGTAAATATCAGTTGTATAAAATATATATTTATTCTATAGTAAAATACTGTTTTTAATTTTTATATGTGCTTGATATAATAAGAATTTTAAGTCAAATGTGCACAGTAAAATATTAATTTCAAGTTATATACAGATAAGCTTAAATAATAGTAGTTTCCATTTATGTATACAGGGACAGAAAAGAGGAAAACGCGGTTTCAAACGTGAAAGCACATTAGTCGGCAAAAGCGCATTAGATTGAGGACTCAATCACAGTATGTTTTTCTTTCATCTCCATATTTTCGTATTTCTAAAAAAATTTCCTATAATCCAAAAATTATTTTTCAAATTCATAATTAATTTTTGAATTATATAATTCAGAAATTTTTTTTCACATCCATAAAGATTTTTTTAACTTTTGAATTATATAATTCAAAAATTTATTTTGCGTGTGAAGATTACATAATCCACAAAATATTATAAAATCCAGACTTTCGAATTATATAATCCAAAATATCATTCTGAATTATGTAATTTAAAATATGGAAGTAACACAAGAAAAATAAAAAAAATATTTTCATACTTTATAGGGAGAAAAAATATTTTTATACTTTATATGGAGTGCCAGAAAGACATACGGAGGTGCATGAAGAAATAGTCTAGATTGAGTTGGACGAAATTTAGGCCCAATTCAGAAATGTGAGGCCAAGGAAAATGGGCCTTTTGATTGGCGACGCAAGGTAGACTTTACGTAGATAGATACAGATACATACTTTATATAATTTTAAATACAGAAATGGAATGGCAGGAAAAATAACTAAACTATCAAAATCCGTGGCATCTCATCGCATAGGGCAAGGGTTGGTGTCGTTACTTTCCGATGAGTTGTATGGATTTGTGATTCGTCGAGATTTGACGGCACTTGCATTATCAAAATCCTTGTGTGTTTCGCGGCCATTGCTTCTGTTCGTGGCTTCAAGGTATCTTTTGTTTACTCTTCCCTTTCCACTTGATTTACATTCTAAACTATCACCATAACTTAATTAACCACTCCTGCTTCTATTTCTGGTTCTATTTTCTCTCTCTCGCCCAATTTTCCCAACCCTAAATCTAATCATTCTCTTCACTTTTCTCACTTCCAATACTCTCTCTAACAATCAATCTTCCATTCTCCCTCTCTGAACCTTCCGATCGGAGATTCGCTCTGCTTATTACCGGAGGAGCAAATCTATTCCTATGGATTCCTGATTCCGTATACTTCACTCTCAATCCGTTTTCATCATCTCTAGTAACGGAATTCGACTTTAACTTGAAGACTGTTATTTACTCCATCTTTCGGTTCCCTTTCAATTTAATCAATTGCATTGATATTTTTTCTTCCTTGGGATTGGGATTTAATGCACAATTTCTTGCACGGCTTAGCTCTGTAAATTGGAAAACTGAATTTCTCTTCAGATTCAGAGGTCTGATGTTTATGTTTTTAATATAAATAGTATGTGCCTATTTCGATAGGTATTTTAAGCTTTAAGAGTTGCCGATTTCAGCGGTTTTGAGGTCTCTCTATGGTTTGTAAATGATGTAGTTATGATTATCATTTAAATGCAGTCACCTAAATGTAGATCCTTACAGGTTTTCTATTGATATTTTTTAGTACATTGTTATAGAATATGATTTGTATCTGTGCTGAAACTAGTTTTACTTTTCATGCTTCTATTTCAGCCACCATGCAACTTCTGCTTTTGCATGCTAGGCTTTCCTTTGTATGATGAAGTTGTTTACTGGCTTTCTGCAATCCGTGGACACAGTTGGTATCTGTGATATTTGAGAATGGCTTTTTCTAATATTGTTACATGGTTTTGCAGGATTTTTTTAATTCTGCAGCTCCGAAATATAGATATACCAATAATCAGGCTGTAGAGAAGAATGGCAGAATCTATATCTAGCTTCTGGGGTCCAGTCACATCCACCAAAGAGTGTTGTGAAACGAACTATGCCTATTCATCTTACATTGCTGAGTTTTATAACACAATATCCAACATTCCAACAATACTTTTGGCTCTGATCGGTCTTATAAATGCATTAAGACAGCGGTTTGAGAAAAGATTTAGTGTTCTTCATGTATCAAACATGACACTTGCCATTGGAAGCATGTTGTACCATGCCACGCTGCAGCGTGTGTAAGTATTTCCATCATTTTCTTTTTCGCAATAAAATACATAAATTAATGTTTGCTTTTATGTTAGATTTCATTTTGTTTCAAGTCATTTTGCATAGTACAAAACGAGGTTGGCATTTTATAGAACTGTTTGTGAGGGATATATCACCATTCTGTCATGATGAAATACTGATCCAGAAGTATGGATGTATGATGGTGATTTGCACAATTTCATCCAATCCATGGTGGGTGCTGGTGCTGCCATGAAAGTGGAAGAAAAATACTTTCATTCATACACTAATAGTGTGTTATGTGATTGACTTATTTGTGAGTCAATTTGTATTACTAACTATTGTGTGTTTGCGCTTGGGTATGTGGATGAAACTTTATACTCCTTTTTTGTTGCTTGGAGTTGGAGAAAGGGAATATTTTTCTCTGGGGCTACTTGAATGCTGAATATGAAGCTGTGCTATAACTGAATGTTGAACCATTTTGGTTAAGTTACAATAAGGGTAGGGTTTATAACATGATTTAAGCTCGGTTATCAATCCCCCATAGTTGCTTATTGTTTGGTTTAATTTAGATACAAAAGGATTGGGTTTATTACCAAATCTAAGTTGGGTTAGCAGCCCCCATTTGTTGTGTGTACTTGTGATGATGTCACTGTATTTACTGATATATACATATACATAAATAAATGAAATTACTAGTCCTGAAACTATCTTTCAGTTTTAGTCTTTCGTTTATTTATGTATTTGAGTTTCATAAAGCCAATGTCATGTCAGTCATTCTTAAGAACTAAAGTGAGATACGAGAAGGATTAGTGTGATACGAGTCTCATGAATTTAGATGCCTGACGTACACACTAAAATAATTCAAGGTCTAGATGGTTAATTATTCCAGGGACCTGTTGCTTATCTATTCACCACAAAAACCATGCTTTTGCTGATATATTCATGAGTGTCCCTAGGAATTAATCTTTGGTGACATTTTTCTTCTATTGAACAAGTACTACTAGGTTTGAATTTTTGTCTCTTTTAAAAATCGTTTGCTTAATTATGTAATTTGTTTGTCAATAATTCAATGTCTGTCTGTTTTGGATGACTATTTATTGTTCAGATGTTGCGCTTTAATTCAGGCAACAGCAAAGTGATGAAACTCCTATGGTATGGGAGGTGCTGCTGTACATGTACATCCTCTACTCTCCAGATTGGCATTATCGCAGTACAATGCCCATCTTCCTCTTCGTGTATGGTGCTCTTTTTGCCGCTGCTCATTCAGTGTTTCATTTTGGTATTGGCTTCAAAGTGCATTATATCATTCTCATTCTTCTCTGCATTCCAAGAATGTACAAGTATTATATTTACACTCAAGATGCTTCTGCCAAGCGGCTTGCAAAGCTGTTTATAGTTACTTTTGTATTCGGCAGTTTGTTTGGGTTCTGTGATCGTGTTTTCTGCAAGGAGATTTCCAGTTGGCCTATTAACCCTCAGGGCCATGCGTTGTGGCATGTATTTATGGGCTTCAATTCCTACTTTGCCAACACATTCTTGATGTTTTGCCGGGCTCAACAGCGTGGGTGGTCTCCAAAAGTTCTTCATTTAATGGGTGTACCTTATGTGAAGATTGAGAAACCAAAAAGCCAGTGACAAAAATTCGTGGGAAAAGAAGGAAGCATCTCTCAGATGATACGTTTTGGCAATATAAGTTGTTAGAAAACCTTGTGTCCTTCTAGCTTTTTTTTCCTTTTTCAGTTTTGTGGTTTAGATTGGCTTGAAAATGATGATTGATTATTTATATGTTTCGATGTAGAACTAGGACATGTACCATAATTATCCCGGTACTTTCTTGAGCCTAGACCTTAGCACTAAAATTGTTATGACAACCAAAAAACATAATTTTGCCGTCCTGGTGGTTGTTGGGCTCCGAGTTGAATCAATCCTCACATTCTACATGTAATGTCTTGTGTAACCCTATTCACGTTCATTTGAGTATATTACTAACTTGTTTTGGAACACGCTTTTAATGTCGTGCACTGTTTGCTGTTGCTTCTCACAGGATCTGTCAGAACATTGTTGCCTATAATTTCTAATTAATTCTTATAATATAATTTGTTATTTTACTAAGTGCCTTGGCTTCCTCCTTTTAAAGGTACTAAATCCAAATTAATACCTGGCCTATGTAAATGGTATTTGCTTATTTGCTGAGGTAAAATGTCCTTGTGATATAGAACTAACGTTTGTGATAACAATTCTCTTATATATTTTATTGCTATAACCTCTCTTTTAATGCTAAATATCAGTTTACCTTACTATAGTAGTTGATTATTTAGATAATATATATATATATATAGACATTTCAGCATTAGAAAATTTCATATTAATTCACATTTTAAATTTTCAACGAAATATTATGAGTCTTGTTCAAATTTTAATCTCTAATAAATATTATTGTAGTAAAATGTTTAATGTATGTATAAATAGAGAATGAGGACACTTGAATAAGATTTACTCACAGTAAATACCATTGTGTTGAATTACTTATTTATAAAATATGTTTATTAATAAAAATTAATCACATTAAAAAAGGTTAGTTAAACATAGTTAAGATTAAATATATTTAATTAATTATACGGTACATAATCAATCATATACCAGCTACACATCGATCATATAACCATTTTCATCCCATTTTGTTTCAAATGAAAAGTTATGACATTTTTTTATTCTCAATTTTCATGTTTACTTTTTCGTTTTTTTGTGTGTTTTTTTACAGATAATTCTCATTACTTTTGTAGTGTATTTTTATTTACATTTTTTCTTGTTTTACTCAATTGTACTAAAAAAATGAATTCAAATCTTATCAATATCAATAGGGAATTGACTTCATCCAATGTTTTTCCATATGTAGAGATGTCACACATTCTCACACGTCATGGTTCATAAGAAGACTAACCCTTTACTTACACCACACCAACTTATTCAATTGATTCTTTTCCAATATTTAAATAATTATTATTATTCAGTAGTAAAAATTATGTGCAACTATAATTACGCATAAGAAAATAATTTAAGTTTTCCTTATATTATTTATTTTCTAATCACAAAACTTTATACAACAATTATCAGCATCTTTTTACATTTTGTTGTATATAATCAGTAGGAGGTTTGTGAATAATTTTTAAAAAAAAATCTTAAACTAAAAATAACAATTGAGCTAGGTAAATCTACCTCTATAAAACTAGAAGCAGTGAACACATACAATAATATTAAACTTCCAAACTTCATTTCCATTATTATACCCTACTTTAAATTTTAATTTTTAACTTTTAACTTTTAAATGTAACACTATTATAATCACCATTTCAAATATTAAATCCTATTTAAATTTTAATCCCTAGTTTAAATTATTAAAACTTTTTAATCCCTAGTTTAAATATTAAAACTTAATTTAAACTTTTAATCCCTGTTTTAAAATATTTTAACATAATTTTAAATTTAATTCTGAAGTACAAAAATCAAATGAAAATTTACAGTTTCAATACCTATATTGAAACTAGAGTACAGAATTCTAGTAGCTGCTTCAAAATTTTGCTAACTACTTTAGAAAATATATTATATTTACCACTTTATTCCCTATTTTAACACATTAAACCAAAATTAAAAATTTTAATCTGTAATTTAAAATATGAAATCAAACTAAAATTTTAATCACTAATTTAAAATATTTCACCTAAAATTTTAATAGCTAGTTTTATATATTAAATCATAATTTACAGTGCAGAATAATCTTAAACATTCTTTAAAAATGAAGTCCCTATTTCAACATTTTTATACAAAAAAATAAATTTTTAGCATTAAATTAAAGTATTAAACCCTACTGTAAATTTTTAATAATTGGTTCGTAACATTAAATTATGTTTTAACTTTTAGATCTAAGCTTCATAAGTGGAACAATAAAATAAAACAACATTACTATTTCTTTTGTAATGTGACACTGTGATTTTGGATAATTTTTATTCTTATGTGGTACATTTTCATATCCGTCTCCAAAACTGAATATATTTTCAAGCAAATCATTTATTTATCTGTAAGCTCTATATACTATAAAACCTTTATAATTCATTTATGTTAATGCATTTATATCGACGTTTTTGCCTATGATATATAACAAATACATTAAATTATTTAAATTATCAATAAAATATTATTTTATTGATAATTTAAATGAACCGTGTCTTTTATTTTCTTTTTAAAGATTCAAATGAAACACTTGTCCATTCTCGTATAGACAACGATAAAATACTTTTAAAAAAACTATTTTACATAATTTAGAAGTTACGAAAAAAAATCTTTATTTTCTCTGGACCAAAGAAGTTTAGCGATATATCAATGGTGAGATTTCGATAAAAACTTAGTCAGCATAAACTGGTTTAGAAAAAACTTTTAGTTGTATAGTAATTAGTGAATTTTAATGAGTTAAACGTGGATCTTAATGTCATACCAATTTAAATATAGATCATGATTAACAGAACTATGTGGATCTATATTTCATTAATTATTTGGTTAAGCAAAGTATACATTTAGAAAATAATAGGAATGAGACAACTAAGTTAAAGCATAAGGTGCAAGATTTCATTGTAATTAACATAGTATGTCCAAAAGAGTGAAAGAGATTAAAAAGAAAGAGCCATTTCCATAACTTTTTACACCAAATTTTGTGAAGACAGAGAAGTGTTGTAACTTGATAGATGGGGGATTAACCAAGACACTGTCTTCTTGTATTTCTGAAGATAAATAATAGGAACTAACGTTTCTGTTGTCCCATATTCCAAGAATAAAATATTTGAACACTGATAATAACCAGGAAGCAACTATGATCCTCAACAACCATTTCATTCTATAGTTCTCTCCGTGTCATTTTTCCTTTATAAACTCTCAAAGATACTGAATCACTTCACTAATCTCATTATGTTCTGCCCCATCGCTTCTCTTTTTTCAGATTTATTCTGCTGATTTCCTCGTTACAATGGGTGCTAAGCTCTGCCTTCTCTGTCACGAAAATAACAAAGCCTGTGTCAGAGATGACAGCAATTTCAAGAATGAAAAAAAGCAAGGAGGGTTTTGCAAGATGTTGAAAAGAAGGGAGGTGGAGAGAGAAGAGAAGAAGGTTCCAAATCTGACTCTAGAAGATTGGTTAATAGCTTCTCCTGGTTTGAAGGCAGAATGCATTATGAGTTCAGGAGAAGTATCATTTTCTTCTAAGCATTCTAAGAAAAAGGTGCATCCTTGTGTTAGTCAATGCCGTGGATCATTGATACCTGAAACCAAAGACAGTTTGTGCTTGGACAGACCCACCAACCATGATGAAGAAATGGTAAGTTGGACATCCTTAAGTGTGAAATCACAGAGGAGAGTGAGGTTTAAGCTGCCTCATATTGTCATATATTACTCACCAGATGACCCTTGTTCGCCAGAAGAGGCTTATTATAGCACTCAAAGTGAAGGGTCGTTTTACTCATCAATCTGCGGGGAATATTCAATTGACTCTTCTGCTGAAGAACCCTTTTTCAGACTCGCAGTGGATATTCTCCCTCATGTCTCTGTCTCTTCTAAAATTTGAATAAGTTCTCAAGGGAAAAATTGAATACCACTTTCTCACCAGGGATAAATTAATGGCCCAATTTATTTCTTATTTTGTTAGGAGTGCAATAATTTTATCCGTTGATTCAGGTGGAGCTGTCTCCCATGAATTTTAAGAACATGTTTTTAATTGTGGTACAATTTCCCTTATTAGAATCTGCTATGTTTTAGATATTTTTATTTAAAAATACAATAGCAGTAAAATTTAATATGGTTTTTATTAATCCAACACAATAAATTGTTTAAAATCATTTGAATACAAAATCTGGTATGGATCTAAACCTAGAATCGTGCTGGAATCAATCTTTTATTTTTTTTTCCTGTACAAAAAATGTGATAAAATGACTTGTTATATATCATGATTTCGTCATTAGAAAAAGGGCAGGAATACTTGTACACATTGTAACAATCTATATCATTTAAAAAGTGTCAATAACATCTATCATAAATGCTTTTACTTTTAACTTTATAGGGGCCTCTCTTAATTTGGAAAAATATCCATGAGCTATACGACATGGGCATAGATTGGTAGAGAGAAAGCCTCTGATTGAGTAGAGTAGGATTTTCTGACTATGTGCCCTTTGTTTTGATCCTCTAAATTAAAATTATTTTATTAAAACTTTGAAATAAGTACAGATAAAATTAATTCGAACACCCATGCATTTTATCTTTAATGGTTGTCTTATATTATATTGCATGGAGTTGTATAAACAAGCATGGTTCATGAACCTTTGTTTTAGAGTAAAGCAGAGTACTTGTCGGACACAGAAATGAGGTACTACTTTGAATCTGCATACGAATTATAGGTGAAGAGTATTGTGGGCGAAAAGACACGCAAAATTTCATAACTGTGCTGTGGATTAAGTCTAGGAGAATAATCCTATGAGGATTTGGAATCTTATATATGGCTTGGTCTTGTTAGAAGAATGCAAGATTTTTATGTTATATTACAATTATATTATTAGTTATTCAGTCTATGTCGTGTCTATCCATTGTTCGCTGCTGTTCTTTCTTTATTTTCACATTTCCAGTAGAGTAAATGCAATCTATTACACTGGTGTACAATACTGCAATGTATTATGAAAATGGTGTTCCAAATAACAAAAGATAGAATCCGGGAGAGTGCGATAAAATATAATGAAAAGGACGTCACCCCTTCTTAGATACAATGTCACCTATCTCTCAGTATAACATAACTGGATGCATTAGTCTTCTGTATCTTGGAGATTCTCTTCAGGATATCTGCAAAAGCCTTCTTATCCTGCACATAGCAAAGAAACACAGATGCCAAATTCAACCTTTTGAAGAGCGAAGCAAAACAAACTCCTTTAAAAGCCATACATCTTCCTTAGGTGGTCCCAAAGCTAAGAACAAGGTGTGATATTTCCTATGCATACATACAACAGTTTATATATGAATATGGTAGAACTAGGGATTCAATATCTCAAATTACCATAAAATATTGTTAATGTTAGATTCCCTTGTTTGAATTTGCACTAGCCAGTCAATTTCGTTCTAAATTGTATTAAATGTTAGCTCTACAGAATTGTGAGATGTAGCATAATTTGCGAGAACCTACGAATCAAGTTTTATTCTTTTACAGATTTAGCTAAAAAACTTCCATTAAGATCATAAAGCACGTTGAGAAGCAGCATATTCAGACATGGGTTATAAGAATCACTAAGCAAAAAATTGCAGCTCAATAAAGAAAAAGCAAATCTTTCGGTAGAGCCTACCTCTGGACATCTTAGCCTTGCTCTGAATTTAGCAACAAGATCCTGTGTGGTCAATGGAGTCTTCTGCATCAGAACAGCCCTGATTTCTTCCTCACTCACAGGTCCAGAAGCTATGGGGGAAGAAGAACCACCTTTAGATGATGGTGTCGGTGGTACCCCTTTTGAAGGGGTATTATTTTTGGATGTAGACCCGTTTTCATCTTTGACAGTTGATTTTGGTTCCTGATCAATGGAAGGGAAAGGAAATTTAGTGCTTTCAAATGGGATGAGAAATTTCAATAACAGTTAAAAGGAAAACCTGCTTTCAAATTTAGTGCTCTAATACTTGAAAGTTAAGATCTTTTTGAAGGTGCTCCAATACAATAAGCAAAAGATAGATTGTGTTACGAAACATCAATTTGAAAGTGCTTCAATAGCTAAATAGAGTACAGGAATGAACGATTGAGTGACAAAATAAAGGTGGAATAAATAAATAGGATGAGTTCGGATAAGTTCACAAGTGTGTTTTCAAAAATCCTTTTCATTTAAAAGTTGAAGTTCACATGATTTTATATTTTATTTCATAAAAATAGGTTAAGTATAAACATGAATCATTGAACCGTACCGGTGATAAAATATACATAGATTCATTCATGTATCATAAGATACGAAGTCATTTAAGATTCATCTTGAGATATGAATCAGTCGATAGCCAAAACTATATCGAATGGTGAACCATAAGATTCTGATAACTATTAAGGCCCCGTTTGGGGTGGTTGTGAATTGTTAATTTTTAGTTTTCTAAGTTCATTTTAAAAATAAAACCTACTTGGCATAAAAGGGGTTAAAATGGTTTTAAAATGAATTTGAAAACCATTTAACCTTTCTTTTAAAAAAAGACTTTTTATTTGAGTTTGACTTTAAGCATTGAGAAGCCTCTACGTTATCAATAACTATTATATCAAAAAATTTAAAGTTGCAACTATTTTTTTTTTAAACTGAAAACCAAAATAAACTCAATAAAAACTGGTTTTGATTTCTAAAAATTAGAAAACTTTTTTATCTGTGGATCAAAACTAAATCAATATTACAAATGGCACTTGTAATGAAGTGAGTTTGGAGAAGAAATGACGTACATTTTCTATTTTGACCTTCTTTGGTGGTGCACCATTAGCGGCTTTCGTTTCCTCATTTAATTTTCTCTTCCCCTTTGAAGGCTTTGAAGTGGATAAAGTTCCCCGAGCAGTTCCTGTTACTGCTGGTTTTGAAGGGCTATTGTCAGCGGGTTCTTCCTTAGGTGCATCCTTTGGCTTTGAAGCAATCACAGGAGGAACGCCAGCCTCATCATCCACCTAGACAACCCAACTGACCCGTTAATGGAGGAAAAATGCTCAAATGAAATCTAGGCTATTTGTTTGAATAAGCCATTCCCTCTTTTAGAAGTCAGCAAATGAAAAAAGGGATTGTACTCATTGCAGTTAGCACTAATCATGCACTTCCAAGATACTAGATGCCCAATGAAAACTTAAAACTAGATCTACCAAAAAAATTTAAAACGGAGAGTTTTAAGAAAAAAAAGTAAAAAACTTAACCCATACATCATCATCGTCGTCATCATCTTCAGTGTCAGATTCGTTTAGACCACTAGTTCGTAGCAGCTTCTTCAGCTCTTTCCCAGATTTACTCAGACCTCCCCCTTCTTCATTATCTTCGTCTTCATCCTCGTCATCCTAAAATTATATTAAAAAATGTAGTTCAAGAAGGTATGTAGCAAATACCAAATTTGAACATTTATATTCCACTCCTGTATTTGTATGTTCGATAAGCTAAATGCCATCAAGGAAAATCATGAGGGTTGCTTTCTAAAACTGCATGAAATATTTAAAAAAAAAGAAAAAAGAGTAGAACATCATAAATACCAAATAAGGGTATCACAAAATGACTGAATGGATAAAATAGCATGCATCCATGTAAATAAGGACCCAAGGAATCCATTAAATGAGAACACATAAAAACCTGAAAAAATACCTACTTTAGTCAAGCCCTAAAATTCTAAAAATAAGTTGTGCTACTCTGTGAAGGTACTCTTCTAGAGAAAATCCCTCAAGAAGTGGTTGTTTGAATAATTAGTTGAAAAAAAGTTATTTCCACATTTTGTGCACTTTCTTTTAAACCAGATTAATTGCATCAAGTGTGAGTATAGTCTATAGAGCGTGCCCAAAAAGAGAAAAATGATGTAGCAACTATATCCAATCAATTTTAAATCCATACAACATCCATCTCAAGACCAATTCTTGAAGTAGCAATGACACATAAATCCCATAAAACAACAACATAGATTATCTGCGGAAGATCTAGCTTCTTACCCACAGGTATTTGTGGAAATTGAACTAACCTGCTTGATTTCTGGAGGAGCAGGAACTTCAGGGGCCAAATCTTCCCTTTCCTCAGGATCATTGCCAACAGCTTCATCATCATCAGTGAAAATCTCTTCATGCTCCCAATCATCACCTATGCATATGCACGAGTATAATCAATAGAAAGAATAAGCATGTACCTGTGAAGTATTCTTTAAACTTTCCTCAAGAGTTTAAACTCTAAGAACCTAGTAATGCCACTGATTCTTGATCAATTAAGATTAAATACTTGAACAGAATGGGAACATTCTAGCAAAGGATGCCAATTAGACAATAAGCTTAAAAAGACCAATCAACTCGATACTCAGAACAATAAGTCACACCAAAAAGTAACCAGTAGACTCACATTGGGAACCTGTTTGGATAAACTTCTTCAAAAACACTTATAGTAGAAAAAAAGAAAAAAGTTTTCCATAAACTAAAATTAGTTTGCATAAATTAAAAAAACAACTTTGGAGAAGCAAATATGAGGGAGTTTCTTCAAATTAACTTATAAAAGAGTTAATTTTAGCTTGTGGAGAAGTTAATTTCCTTCGATTAGTATTTTTGGAGAAGTTTAGAACAACCCTAGGTATTGATAAGTTGCGTGCAAAAGATGGATAGTTTGATGCTTGATTCAGGCCTACTGACCTGCTATATGTAAAGATAGTCAAGAAGGAAAAATGCCTGTCACAGCCAGTATGGCAGTCAGTTAAGTGATGATATTTTGTTAGGAGTTTATAGGAGACAAGGAGAAGGCATGAAACTGAGTATGGGGAAGTAAGGTTTTTCTATGCAGAGAGAACACTGTTACAGGAACTGAGGCTCTGGGAGGTGCATTAAGTAGTGGACTGAGTGTAATTAATTTCCTTTCAATAAAAAAATAATTATTTTTCTTTTGTTTTCCTATCAGCGAGTGTTCACTGGTTGCATCTAGCCACACAATCCAGCTCCATCAAAGGAAAAATATACAAAAGTCCAAACCTAACAATATGAAGTCTCAACTCCCCAGTTTGATTCATTTAGAGAATTTGTTTGATTTTGCATTTAACACTAGGCATAAACCTCCAAAACAATGAAACAATCAAGAAACTATAATGATGTATATTGTAGACTTCATTTAAAATTAGGCATAGATTATAATATAAAATAATTGCATCCTATCATCTCCAATATGTTAATTTATATATCTCTAACCTCAGTAGAGGCATATACCAATTCAGATCAATCATGGCATGGAATTTCACAGCATCGAGATCATCATTGCATAAAACCAGCATTAAAATAATAACCATCAGCCGTTTTATCAGAAAATAGGAAGTACAAACAAGACAGTTACCTACCCTTTTCGATATCATCATCATCCTGATCAAGGTCTCCTCCCCTTGGGCCTTCTTCATCATCATCACCACCTTTTTTATTTAGTCCAAGTCTACTCCTCCTTGCTACCTCATCGTCTTCATCCTCTTCACCTTTATCTGATACGTGGCCTTCCTCATCTTCGTCAGTTTTCTTACGGTTTTTCCCTCCTCCGCCCACATTGCTCTCCTTCTCATCAAACCTCCCACGTTCACCAAATGCAGCTGGCCCATTATTTGCTGCTTTCATCATCCATCTTTCATATCCATCAGCAGTTTTCTTTCTGTTCTTCATTTTCTCTTCTGCTTCCTCCAATGTCAATTGTTTATATTGTGCAACCTTGTTAAAGTTGTACCTAAATTTCAAAAATATAAAGAATAAAGAGCGTACAATACATATTTTTCTACTGTCTTTGACAAGCAAAATTCTCAGACTTAGCCCAACCCTTGAATGAAGTAGGTATCCCTCACTTTAGGTCTCAAACATGTATCCTTACCAAAAACATTTTCTAAAAAGAATTAAAAAAGTAGTCAAGTAATCACTAATGATATTAACATGCTAAGACTAACGAAATATTTATCCTAAAAGGCCCCTCATCCTATTTCGATTGTCTCTCCTATAAATATTAATTAGTGATTTATGTTAAGATCTTACATCAAAGAAAGATATGTATGACCAATATAATACTTAAAAAGATTTTACAATCCTAACCATTCAAGTTAGTTTATGGGATTGAGATAAGTCCTGAGCATATTTTGTCAATGTTGAATATTAAACTATTGTATTTTTTATTTATTTTAATAAATCTTTTAATATTTTTCACATATAATATAAAAAAAAATTAAAAAAGGGCGAGCAGCTGAAAACACCACCCTTCCCACTGAATTGTTGGTGAGCCAGACTGGTTGCCACCCTTACTCCCCAAGATCGAACAGAAGACTTTTTGACATATTTTGGCCTCACTCAACTTCCTGGGAAACATCTTGGGAGGTAACGTGTCCAAATTGCTCAAAGACAACAACCAAAAAGTAGATAAAACTTGTTGGCATAGGTACAATATAATTAATATCTTTAAGCCATCTTCAGTTGTACAATCTCATACTTTATCCATAGACACAACTCGTATCTGTGTATTCGATTAATCAGTGTGTTCCTCCTGCCAAAAGTCGCTCCTTGTCCATAACTTATCTCTTTTGCACCAACAATCACTCCCCACAGTCGTCAATGCTCGGGATGTTACACCCAGTACCCCCAAACACTTACAAAAAGATATCTAGAACATGGACAAACGCAGGAGACCAAAAAACAACATCCCTTCCTACCAAGAAATAGACATCGAGAATGTAGAGAGATAGAGGTAATTCAATGACAATTCTAGTATAGGCTTTCATTTTATCTTAGAAATTGGCTTAGAGCCTAGATCAATCCATCAAAGTCAGTTTGTATGGTGAAGATTCTAACACTGATAAGAACTACAGTGGTCATATCTCTAGTCTATGCAAGATCTCTACAACATCATTCTCTCTACTGTTTTCATGTCTTCAAACGTACCCCCACTACACATTTATGTTTCTTTCTTTCCCTCTTTTCACCTTCTACTTGGTAAAAAGTTTAGTCCTTGCTACTGAGGGAATCAAAACTGCCATTGATATTTACTGAGGAAAGAAATTTGAAAATTTTGTCAATTTGTCTAAGTTACCAAGCTTGCCCTTTTCTGGGTTTGATTTGATTACCCTTTTGCAAGAGTGACGATATTATAATCTTTTACCTCTTCACCCTTTTCCAGAGAGAGAATATTTTAAAAAATAATAGTCTTCTATTTTACCATGTACTTAAATAAATATCCAATACAACATTTTCATTAGCTTGGAAAGACCGCATAATAAACTTGGCTTTAAGCCTAAATAAACATTGGAACATCCCTACTACAGAAAAACAAAATTCTCATCTTTAACGCAAACAACATACCAAGAACCAGCAGGAATGGCCACAAACTCCTTTCTTTCCATCATGAGCAGGTAATACGTAGCTGACTGTGCACCTTCGAGATGACCCTGGAATTGAGACTGACCAGTTTCGTCCTCCAAGAGCCATGGTTTGTTCTTGTACTTCTCCTATGTAGTGCAACAAGAAGTTTATTCAGGAAATAAATACAATGATACATCACAATTCAATAGCAATTATGCATTACCCAATATCCACATGACTAACATGTACACTACATTTCCGTGGGAATATCTTATCCATTATATAATATGGAACTCAAGAACTACTTTCAGACATACTCAATGATAAACAGTCATGATGAAGAATATAAAAGTGGAAACAGTAATTGCATATTGGATGATAGGTTGAATACCCGCAATGCATCGGTAACTTGGCGGCTCTGTAATCCCTCCTTCTGCAAGGACCACTTATTTTCAGCACTTTTCTTCTTGGAAAAGTCAGGCAAACCAGATACAAATCTCCCGATGAAGTAATGTTTGTCACTGCCAGAGCTAGCGCGAACGCTATATTCCTGTCACAAAAAATCACGTTAATCCCTCGCTTCCAAAAACAAGAATGGGGTACTCCAGTTCTAATCAGATTCACTACTAAATCACATCACTGGAATGAACTGAAAGCAAATTAAAATGTCATCCAATAAATTTAATGCTGATAAAAAAAAAATCCAATAAGTTTAATTCCGATTCAGAAAAAGAAAACAAGAACGGGTAATGCAGCGGTAAGAGACAAAAAAATGAAAACGGGAACAGAGATCGAACTCGAATCAAGCGAGTAACGGTGGCGCCACAATCAAAGCATTTGGCCTTGTTCTCCGCCATGGTCTTGCCACAGGTCAAGCACAGAGTCATGTGTTTGCAATTGCTTCCATAAAGATCGGTGGTTGAACCGCATCCGCCACACGTCGGCTTCAACAGCAGGTCAATCGACATCTTCTACGTTTCAACACCAATACCAAAAACTAACAGTCTAGGGTTTAACACTCTAGTTCAGTCACAACTTTTGGCGCGCGGGATTCTACATTTCAACTCGGATTCCATTGACTATTGATAATTGACCATCTTTCACATTCTGCGGATCCTCCTTCTTCGCTTCATTCATAATCACGCCGAGTCGAAGCGACCTAAATGGGTGGACTCTTCCAATCGGGTTGGGCTAATCTGGTTTTAAAACTTTTCTGCATTTGATGAGGATTCAACTTAGTTTTTTTTTTTTCACCTCCATTCATTTCGAAAAGAGTTTTTTAAAAAGGAACTTTCTGGAATTTATTTTTTAACTTCAGAAATATTATTCCAAAATAAAGGTGATATACCCAACAAAAACTAAAAATAAATGTTGGAAATTCATATTCGTTTCAGAATGAACTTTCCTAAACTAAAATAATTATGAATAATTCGTTAAAAAAACTAAGGCAATTTAGGCAAAACATATATATACTTTTTAATTTCAACAATACTTTTTTACTGTCTACGTCAAAAAGTAAAACCGAAAGGTTATTTAGGCTGAAAGGTTAGACTGCAAATCTAACTATAAATAAAAAAAAAATATTAAATTAATTACCGTAGTAAAGTTCATAAAACAAGTTCAAATGTACAAGTATGTTTAATAAATATTAGATACAAAAAGAAAAGGTCCAAACAGGTTCTGAGCCCAACAAGAGAACATTATAAATAGATGATCAACCTAAGAGGTAAGCAGAGTGATTTTATCTTATAACTATTTAAACTGATTCTGACTTTGGCATCAAGGCGCCTTGTAGGTACACACACCTACCCGTGAGAGGAGACTGAGAGTCCAAAATCGAGAAGGAGGATCAAGAAGTCAGCAAATCCAAGAAGAAGAAGTTTGCTTTTAGGCCTTTGTTCGTGGGGCCGAGAAGCAAGTTTATTGAAGGGAGTAAGAAGATGAGTGAAAGAGGAAAGCAATCGATGGAGCACGGAGGGGATCAAAATGCTATGCCAATGATTATGTTGAAGGAATTGCAGAAAGAATTCGAAATATTGAAGAAGAGTAATGAAGAGGAGTTGAGTATTTTAACAGCAGAAAATGCGTATATGAAGCGAAAGTTAAACGAAGAAACAATTTAAAATACACCGTTTGAAACTGTTCAACAAAGAACACAAGTCCATTAAAGGGTACACAATGACGAAAGTTTTTAAGCAACGAGGAAGAGGTTACTAGAAGCTTCTTGTACGTTTGCTGAAATGTATGCCAGAAAACACCCCTTTTCTAATGACATAATAGAAACTCCATTACCTAAAATTGGAAGAATTTAACCATGGATAAGTATGATGTTGAGCATATTGCAGTATATACAACTCAGATAAGTTTGTATACATGGAATGATGCCATTATGTGTCGAGTGTTTCCAACAACCTTGAAAGCAGCAACTTTAAGCTGGTTTACACGGCTACCACCGTTATGTATTTATTGTTTTGATACTTTGGTAAAGAAGTTTGGAGCACAATTTGCGACAAGCCGACCACATCATTTAACATCAATTGCTTTAGTGAACATAAGGCAAGAAAGAATAGAATCTTTGAGGGCATTTATGGACCGCTTTGGAAAGGTGGCACTAAGTATTCACAACCTTAGTCTGAAGGTCACAATGCATCATATGATTACAACACTAAAACCAAGACCATTTGCTGATAACCTTTGCAAAAAACCGGCAGTTAATCTTGATGAGTTAAGGCAGCGTGCATCAAAGTTTATGCAAATGGAAGAGTTGAGAGAATTCTGAAATCAAGCCAGGGTAGATGGAGGAAGTGATAAAAAAATGAATGAGAAGGAAGGAGGGCATCCGTTCAGAAGGGGAAAAGAGGAGCTTCGTGGCCGAAGGTTTCAACAATATACACCTTTGAATACTAATTAGGCACGAATTCTACAGGAAGTAATGGCAGCAGAGATAATACCACCACCAAGGAAGGAAAAAACTCCAGAGAGAGCAGATCATAACAAACATTGTCAATATCATAAGAATCATGGCCATCAAACAGAAGAATGTGTAGCTTTGAAAGACCGAATTGAAGAGCTGATTCAAGCTGGACAGTTGAAACGCTTTATCAAAGATGGAAGGATGATGATGAGACAAAGCCCAGAGCAAGAGTTAAGAGGCAGAGAATATGTGGAAATGAGGGAAGAACGACCTGAAAGAAGGGACAATAAAAAGATCGAAAGGAACAACGAAAGAAGGGAAGGGAGAGTTGAAAGAAGAAATGAAAGAAGTTATCATAGCCCTCAGCGAAGGAGGAGAAGCCGAGAATGAAGTCTAGGAAGGCTTGTCAAAGGTTTCAACAATACGATCTCTGTAGGTTTTTCTGGAGGAGAGTTTCCGTCTGCAAGAAAGAAACATTGGAGGAATGTTAGAATGGCTAAACATGTTTTCAAAAAGAGAAGCCTGCCACCAATGTTTTTTACTGATGAAGATTTTCAAGAGATTGATCCGGAATCAGATGATCCAATGGTGATAACGGTGGAAATTGCAGAATATGTCGTGAGGAAAACCCTTGTAGATCAAGGAAGTTCGGTTGATATTTTATTCTGGGAAAATTTTTGTAGGTTGCATCTGAAGGAAGAAGATATGGTACCCTTTCAAGAACAAATAATTGGATTCTCGGGAGAGAGGGTCAATACTAAAGGATATATTGATTTGCTGACAACATTTGGAAGAAGAAATGCCAAAAAAATGATAAAGATCGGGTATTTGGTGGTAGATGCATTCACTTCATATAATGCTTTGTTGGGAAGGTCTTCTTTAAGCAAGTTAGGAGCCATAGTGTCAACACCACACTTGGTCATGAAGTTTCCAACTGAAAGAGGAGATGTAGCAACTATTTATGTTGATCAGAGAGTTTACCGAAAATGTTATGTGGCAGGGCTAAAATTGAAACAAGATTCAAGAATGATGACACAAAAAGAAGATGGTAGAAATATGGTGGCTATGGTGGATTTAGATCCGAGAATGAATGATGAAGAAAGAATGGAGCCAATAGAAGAAACAACATATTCAATTAGGTGAAGATGAAAAACAATGCACGTATGTGGGTGGAAGCATGGTAGTAGAATTGATAAACATATTGATTGCAACATTAAGGAAAAATAAGGATTTATTTTCCAGGAAGGCAGCCGACATGCCAAGAATAGATCTTGATGTCATTTCAAGTTGTCTATTTGTCGGGAAGCAAAGCCGATAACTAAGAAGAGAAGAAAGTTAGGGGCAGAAAGACGGAAAACAGCATTCGAAGAAACTGAGAAATTGTTACAAGATGATTTCATTCAAGAAGCTCAGTATACAACTTGGTTAGCAAATGTGGTGTTCGTTAAAAAAGAAAATGGAAAATAGAGAATGTGTATTGATTACACGAATTTAAATAAGGCATACCCAAAGGATTCATATCCATTGTTGAGTATAGATAGATTAGTTGATGGAGCTTCCGGGCAAGCAGTGATGAGTTTCTTAGATGCTTACTCTGGTTACAATCAAATACAAATGTACAAGCCGGATATACCCAAGACAACTTTTACCATTGAAATGGCAAACTATAGCTACAAAGTCATGCCTTTTGGCTTGAAAAATGTTGGAGCTACATATCAAAGATTGATGGATAAGGTGTTTAAAGAGCATATTGGGAGAAATGTGGAGGTTTATGTTGATGACATGATTGTTAAGTCGTGTATGGTGGAAGAACACATAAAATATCTCGAGGAGGTCTTTACAAAGATAAGAAAATACAATCTACGATTGAATCCTGAGAAATGTGTTTTTGGTGTGAGAGGTGGAAAGTTTTTAGGATTTATGTTGACCAACAGAGGCATTAAAGCGAATCTTGATAAGTGTGAAGCAATTCTAAAAATGAGAAACCTGACAAATTTGAAGGAGGTGCAGAGGTTAGTTGGAAGACTAAATGCCTTAGCAAGATTTTTGCCAATTATTGCCGAGAGATCAAAACTGATAGTAAAGTTGTTGAAAAAATTTGAAACTTTCAAATGGAACGAACAATGTGAGCAAGCCTTTTCAACAATCAAAGAAATGATAGTTAAACCTCCCATCCTAGTTAAACTCGTGTTAACCCAACCCATCATTGTCTATTTAGCAACCTCACATGAAGCCATAGGAGCAGCCTTGATCCAGGAAATCCATAACAAAAGCCAATATACTTTGTGAGTAAAGCCCTACAAAATGCCGAAACCAGATACCATTTAGTTGAAAAGAGAGCCTTAACCCTTATGTATACAGCAAGACGTCTTCGACCATATTTTCAGAATCATCAAATAATTGTGAGGACTGACTGTTCGATAGCAAAACTTTTGAGAAAATTAGAACTTGCAAGTAGAATGGTAGTTTGGTCAGTGGAGCTTTTAGAGTTTGGAATCAAATATGAACCGCAAGGAGCAATCAAAGCACAATCACTTGCAGATTTTGTTATCCAATTGCCGAAAAAAATAAATGATCACGAAACATGGGTATTGTTCGTTGATGGATCATCAAACAAAAAGGAAAGCGAAGCAGGAATTGTACTAAAAAGACCTAAAAGTTTTAATCTAAAGATGGCTTTGAAATTTGACTTCAAAACTTCGAATAACCAAGTTGAATACGAAGTTCTAATTGCAGGGTTAATTCTTGCCAGAAATATGGGAGTTCAAAATATCATATGCAAAAGTGATTCTTAATTAACAGTCGGACATATAAAAGGTGAGTATCAGGTAAAAGATCCATTGTTACTAAGGTATTATCATAAAGTTCTAAACATTATGCAATGCTTTACTACTGCCGAAATTAAGCACATCTCGAGAGAACAGAATACGAAAGCAGATTCACTATCCAAGCTGGCAAGTCAACGGAGGCAGACTCAACACAACTCCATTATACAACAGACCCTCAATAGTCCGACAGTTGGAGTAGAAGAATGCTCGGCAATCACAACAACAAAAAGATGATTTGATCAAAATATATACAGTAATCAAGAATCAAGAGTAAGTGATGTGAGTTGATTTTATGATTGTTCATTTTATGGTGTGACACTTTACTTAGATTGAGATTTTAGGAATTTAAGAGTGAAGACCTTAGGAAAATTCCCACTGGACATTAACTTAACCAAGCGGTTAATTAAATCTGGTCAATTGTAATTGAATCTGTTCTTTCTGGGCACGTATATACTGTTCTTGATTTTCTAAAGAACTTCTGCATAAATCTAGATGTGGTGAAACATCAGTGAATTTCATGCTCTGTGAAGGTTAATTCAACCTGTCAAGTGTTTTTAAAAAAAAAACGAGCATTGACTTTGTATTCAAAAGTTGTGATTAACTGTTGAAGCTCACTGTTTTAATTCTGCAAAAATCAATTTGAACTTTGCCTGCAGATCATCTAACTCAATCTTAAAATCAAAGTTTATTCAACTGGGATAAACATCTTAAAGTACATAAACAGTATAAAAATAAATTTGTTCATTACTAAATAAATCGATTTATTTTCTGTGTACTGTGACAAAATCTGATTATGTGCGAAACTTTTAAAAGGTCAATTCACCCTCCCCCCCTCTTGAACTTTGACACTATTGAACCCAACACATTTCACAAAGGCAAAGATCAAAAGACAAAATATGGTGAGAATGGATGTAAAACTCAATTGATAATGAAAAAACCGAGAGCAATACAAGGAAGAAAAACAAATACAAAGAACATAAATGGAAGGTGAAAATGAAGGAGAATGGAATAAGAAAACTTATGGAAAATGAGAGTGATGATCACGCCACTTGATGGGTGGTAAATATCAAGATGAGTGGAAGGCTGCCACTTGAGAGCTTCATTCTCATCAAGATAAGACCAAGGGAGAGGAGATAACACTCACTCAAGCTCACACAATATTTCTGTAGAATAACTCTTCTTCTATTAATTTCAACTTGTAAAATACACTAGGTAGGCCTCCTATTTATAGGTGAAGGAGCCTTGGAGAACAAGCTAAAGGGGTAGGATGGGAAAAGGGAAAAAATGGGCAGCCTTAGGGTTTGACTAAGTCAAACCCGCATCCTAGGCTTGTCCTTCTAGAAACTAGGTCAAAAGGGCTAGGAACAAGCTAAAATGCTACCCACACCCCCTATTATGCTAAAGGCACCTTATTCTAGCCTATCTTTGTTATTTAGACCTCTAAAGAGAGCCCAAATTATTTACAACATATTTGTATCTTATAAGAAGACCAAAAGGAAAAATAGTTGGTGTGATGGTTTATGCTCAGGTCCTCTGGTGAGGTCCATATGATCCTTAGTGGGGTTATGAATTGGTCGTTGAGATGACTGTTCACCATGTGCTTTGTCTTTTGCTTCCTTGGTCATCTTCGTAGCTACTTGGTTTGTATCAGCAAGGCATTGAAAATGATGTTAAAATAGCAAGGAAAGTAACCAATTATGTCATCATAGGGGACGAGTTATATAAAAGAGGACATTCAAATCCATTGTTGAAGTGCCTTTCTCAAGAGCAAGCTGAGTATTTGATACGAGAACTTCATGAAGGACTTTGTGGATTACATTGCGGTGCACGAACCATGGCAACAAAAGTTTTGCGAGCCGGATACTACTGGCCGACAATACGAAAAGATTGTAATGAATATGTGAAATCTTGTAAGAAATGCCAAGAGTTTGGTAGTCTTAATCATATACCCTTTCAAGAATTACAAGGAACTGTTTCTCCCTGCCCATTTGCCAAGTGGGGGATGGGCATTCTTGGTCCATTTCCTTTGGAACGAGGATAAACAAAGTTTTTAATTGTGGTAGTTGACTACTTTACGAAATGGATAGAGGTTGAAGCTCTCACAAAAATAACATCTCAGCAAATCCAAACTTTTGTGTGGGAAAATATAATTTGTAGATTTGGTATCCCATACACTATTATAATTGATAATGGCCGGTAGTTTACTGATAAAAACCTTATGGAGTTCTATGCAGATTTGGGAGTTAAATCTGTGACAACCTTTATAGAGCATCCAGAAACAAATGGACAAGTAGAGTCTACCAACAAATTCATTCTCAGACAACTAAAAAGAAGACTTGGGAGTGCAAAAGGATTATGGGCCGAGAAGTTACCAGAGATATTGTGGGCATACATATGCATACCTCAAACAACAACCGGTGAAACTCCATTCAACCTTACATATGGTACTAATGCCATGATACAGTTGAGGTAAATGAACCAACCTTGCGAAGACAAATAGAAGATTGGAATATCAACAATGAATGTTTTAGAACATATTTAGATTTAATTGAAGAGCTTCGGGAAAAAGCAACGATAAAAGAGGAAATAGTAAAGAGAATGGCATGTAAGAGGTTTAATGCCAAAATCAAACTGCGAAGTTTCAATGAAGGAGATTTAGTGTGGAGGATGAGAACTTATGCTAGAAAAGACCCACAACAAGGTAAACTATCACCTAATTGGGAATGCCTATTCAGAGTAATGGAAAGTCTACAAAATGGAGCTTACAGATTGGAAACGTTAGATGGAAAGATTATACCGAGAACATGGAACTCAAGTCATTTGAAGTTTTATTTTAACTAAGTACATTGTAAAATCAAAATTTTGTATGAAACTTCATGACACAAATTTTTTTCCTTGTATAAAGAAACTTTCATGCAAGAACAAATCATTAATGAAGAAGATATTCACAAGCATAAATCTTTCGAAATATTACTTTGAAGCCTCTTGGCCCAAGATGCTTTCACTCCATGTGAAATCCCTTATGAGAGTATACTTAATTCAAATTACAAAATCTCCGCTGAACCAAGTGGTGTTCAAGCTTTGAAGAATCCAAACCCCTTTGAAGGATGTTGAACGCTTGGTTGTGCTTGCTGTTGCTGAGCTGTCTTAGTTAGGATCTGGGGTAGTTTGAGTTTTGTAATCCACTCTTTGATTGAATCCAAAGCATAGGCATTCTCAATCTTTTTAAAAGAAAAGTGTTTTTCAAACTAAGTGAAAAACAACTGATTGTTTTGTCGAAACAACTGATTTTTTTATACTTAGATGTTTTTAGAAAAGATTGAAAACTGTTTTTCAAATGGTTGAGCTGTTAAAACCAAAACAACCGATTGATTCGAGGAAACAATCGATTGTTTGTTTTGGTACCATAACAGAAAAACTATTTTGTGCTTTGATTGAGCATTAAATGATTTTAACTCATTACGCTCCAGTCTTTAATGCTTTGACCAATCTTTAAATGCAATGAATAAGTTTGTTAAGATTTGATAACAAACATCTTTGAATAAATTCAGAAAAACAGATTTAAGAAATAACAATCTTTTGAGAACAACAAGATTCTGATTTTCAAAGAGTTGGGATTGCTTAGAGATTGAGATTGATCAAAGAGTGTGAGATAGGATTTCTGCTTGTATTGATTTCAGATTTACTTCTGTAACAAGTGTAATCCTTGTATCTGTTGAACAAGTTTCTTCTGTGTGTTTGCTGAGAAGTGTTGTGTGTTCTTGAAGGGATCAAGATCAACATTCTTAGTGTTGGTGTACTGGCCAAGAGAAGTGTGTGTCTTGAGGGGATCAAGGCCACTTTCTTGGTTGTGTTGTAAGTGATCTAGGTTTGATTGCTTAGTGGAATTCCTCAGTGGTTTCTGAGAAGACTGGATGTAGCTCTGGGTTTAGAGTGAACCAGTATAAACATCTGTGTGCATTCTCTCTATCCTTAACTCTTTAAATTCAGTTTTGATTTTGTAAACTGGTATAAACAACCGATTGTTTCTGCGAAACAACCGATTATTTTTTTGGTGATGTTGTTTTTGCTTATTGTTTTGGCAAACTGGATTCCTTATCAATTGTTTCTTGAGATAATTTCATTATTGACTTAAAAAGTTTGCGAAAACCCTCTTTAAACCATTCACCCCTTCTAGTTTAAAGTCATCCATTCTAACAATTGGCATCAAGAGTTTGGTTCTTGAAATTTATTCAAGTTGATCCTAAAACTGTTTTTAAATGGCTGATAGATTACCTTTTGGGGAAGGAGCTTCAATCAACAGACCACCTCTGTTTTGTGGTTTGAACTACCAATTTTGGAAAGGAAGAATGAAAATCTTTATGGAATCACTTGACAAAGGAATTTGGGATGCAATTGAAAATGGTCCTTTTGTCCCAAAGTTTAAAAAAGATGGATCTTTCACTGAAAAGCCTTGGTCTCAATGGACTGATTCAGAAAGCAAGAAGGCCAAATTCGATTGCATTGCCAAAAATATAATAACCTCTGCTTTAAATTCTGATGAGTTTTTCAGGGTCTCTCAATGCAAATCATCAAAAGAAATGTGGGACACCTTGGAAGTAACTCATGAAGGTACAAATGAGGTAAAGAAAGCTAGGAAGCATACTCTAATCCAAGAGTATGAGATGTTCAGAATGCTCAAAGGTGAAACAATTGCTGAGGTGCAGAAAAGATTCACGCACATCATCAATCATCTCATGAGCCTTGACAAGACCTTTGAAAAGGAAGAGCTAAACATCAAGATCTTGAAATGTCTTGATAGAGCATGGCAACCCAAGGTAACTGCTATTTCCGAGTCTAAAGATCTAACATCCTTGAGTATGGCTTCTTTGTTTGGTAAGCTTAGGGAACATGAGTTAGAGATGAATCAACTCAATGTTCAAGAAAGCGAAGACAAGCACGTAAGGAGCATAGCCTTAAAAGCTTCCAAGCACAAAGGAAAACAAGAATCCAGTGGTGATAGTGATGAGGAAAACCTTAGCTTGCTGTCAAGAAAGTTCAACAAATTCTCGAAGAGGAATCGCAACAAGGACAACAACAAAGATAGGTATGGAAACAAGAAATCAAATGATTTTAATTCCAATAACTATACTTGTTTTAGCTGTGGTGAGCAAGGTCATATAAAGGCAGATTGTCCAAACAAGAGCAAGGAGAAAAAGCCTAGCAACAAGGAAAAGAAAGGCAAGACAAAGAGAGCCTACATAGCTTGGGATGAAAATGAGGTATCATCATCAAGTTCTTCATCAAGTGAAGATGAGAAAGCAAGCATCTGCTTGATAGCTGAAGAAGATGATGAATCTTGTAGCTCAAGTGAGGTAAGTTCATGTGCTTCTTTAAATGAAAAAAATTATAGTGAATTGCTTGAAGCTTTTCAAGAAACTCATGATGAAGTTAATCGATTGGTTCTTTCAAACAACCGATTGAAAGAACTTAACAACTGCTGGAAAAGAGAGTGAAATCACTTGAAGATGAGATTGAAAAATCTAAAAATGATTTCAAAAATCTGGAAAATCATTTCAAAAATTCTTCTTGCAAGTGTGACACTCTCATTTGCGAAAATTGTGAAAATCTTGAGAAAAAGGTTCATTATCTTATTGAAACCGTGGACAAGCTTTCAAAAGGGAAATCTAACTTTGAGAATGTCTTGGCATCTCAAAGCTGTGTTTTTGGAAAGGCTGGTTTAGGTTTCAATCCACAAAACCAACAAGATAAGTTTTCAAAAAAAAATTAAGAAAGCCAGTAAAACAACCGATTGTTAAATCGAAACAACCGGTTGTTACATGCTTTTATTGCATGAAGAAGGGCCATTCAGTTAGATTTTGCAAAATAAGAAAGTTCGTTGTTCCTAGAGGCTACATGAAATGGATTCCTAAAGGATGTGAGGTTCCAAATGAGAAAAAGAAATCAATTGGACCCACATTTGTGAAGGGACCAAATCTTGTTGCTTGAACTCATGCTTGTGCAGGAATTCTAAAGAAGTGTGAAGGACTGAGTCATCTGATCAAGTTTTTTGGAAGAAAAAGACCAACATTGAAGTTGAATCAATGTTATGCATCTGTCCAAAGGCCCTCAACAGTTAAAATAGGCTTCTTGATCACAAAGCACATGGCTCATTGAAAGAACAACATAAAGGATAAGACCTTCCTTTCTCTGTTCTTAATTTCTGTTTTAAAGTTCTTTCTCATGGTTAAATATCTTTTTTTAACATGCTTAACTTCATTTGCTTTGAACTCTTTCTGCTCATGGTTAAAATTCAAAATCAGTTTTAACTGCTGCAGAAAAACAACCGATTGTTTCTTCGAAACAACCGATTGTTTTGAGCCTGACAGCATTGTAAAGAAATCAATTTAATTTCTATTTTGAATTTCTATTCGTTGCAGATCAATTTAAAGAGAGAATCCTTGGTCAATGAACTTGTGTTGAAAGTTGATCACGTTTAGAGAGAAGTTACAACAGTCATAAAGGAATATATTCCAAAATCTTGGAAATTCAAGAGCCTTAATGACTAGTCAAAGATCACATGTGAAGACCGTGTGATTTTCAGCTTTTTCTGACGTTTTCTGTGCAGGGCAGGGTCAAGTCCTCTCTCTCTGAAAATCCGGTACCCACTCATGACATTGAATGTTTTTTAATTCTATTACAGTTATAAAATCTGTTGCAGCTGATCTCTTCCATAAGAACAACCAATTGCAACATCTCTTACAACATCTCTTGCAAAATCTGTGAGTGAGCTTTTCTCTGTTTTCTTCTCTGCCATCATGGACTCGACTCCTCCCACCTCAAAAAGAGTCAAAACCAGAGCTGTAAGGTCTGGAGGAAGGCTAGAAGGATGGTTTTCTGGAGACAATGATCTAATTGAGAGATATAGGTTTGAAACAAGCACCAAAGTGATAAACAACCCCAAGGTTGTGTGCTTTGATTGGCTGAAAAGCCAAAAGCTGGACAATGTAAGGAGGCTGCTCAAAGATCAATCTCTCAGAAAGTTCCTGGAGATGAAGGGAAACATCTACCCAGATTTAATAAGGGTGTTCTACACAAATCTCAAGTTTGAGGGAAACAACCTAGTTTCTCATGTAAAAGGTGTAGATATGGAGATAACCCATGAGGTATGGGCTGTTGTTGCTGGTCTAAAGTACTTAGGCCTCAGGATTAACAAGGGAAACCTTGGAGTAGTGGAGGATTTCAACAAAATCCAATACTACAAGAGTTGCTTGAAGAACCAACATGCTCAAGTTAGGACTTGCTCGGTTGGAGGCCTAAAGCTTGATGAAAGGTTGTTAGCCCTCATTGTGACTTGGATTCTAACACCAAGGGGGAGCAATCATTCAGTTCTTACTGAGGAAGATCTGGTGTACATCTTTTGCATTATGAAGAAGATCAAAATCAATTGGATCCACATCATCAAAGAGCACATGCAAAAGGCAATGAGGTTAAATGACTATCAATATCCATATGCTGTTTTGGTATCTAAATTTCTACTCTATTTTGAAGTGAACCTAGAGGATGAAACATCTGAGTTGGTCAAGTTAACTCAAGAGTTGAACAATGGATCACTCAGCAAAATGGGTTTTACCAAAGTAGGTAGCAAATGGATTAGCAAAGATGGTGACTTTGGTGCCTCATCTAATGTTGCTGCTGATCATGAACAAGATGAACCTGCTGATATGGATTTTCAACATGAAGATCTACCTGACGCACATCAAGATGTTGGACCTAGTGCTGGTGCTGGGAATCAAGAAGAAAGGATGCAAACCATGTTTGAGAGACTCATGATGAATAGGCTTGATAGCTTTGAGGAGAATCAAAGGAATCTCCATGATCTCTGTGTCAGCAATTTCCAGAGGATTGATAACAGGTTTGACAACATGGATGCACGCTTCATGACTCTAGATGAACAGATCGAGGTTGTACAGAATCAAATCTTTGATCTTCAATATGCTGATGATGATGAATGAAGAAAAACAACTGATTGATGTATCGAAACAACCAATTATTTTTTTGGTGGATGTATCAGTTTTTCTTTTTGCTGCTTTTGTTGTTTAATTCTGATGTATTCAAAACAATTATATTGTGTTATCTCTTCTCTTCGTCTATTTGTGAAGACAAATAGGGGGAGATATATGTTGTGTTTGATTTCAGTTTTTATTTTCTACCTGCAAAACAGTTTGGATGAGTGAAACCTTATACGTTTTTGCTCCTATATTTATTTGTTGTTTACTCTGATATTATGCTCTGAATTTCTATACTTGTTTCTGTGCTAACCAAATATCAGAAGTTCTATGCTTTGCTTAAAATTGTATCTTGCAGGAACTGCTTCAGATTCAATCAGGTACAACACAAGCATCAGGGATTTGTCTTCATCAAATAGGGGGAGATTGTTGAACCAAGTGGTGTTCAAGCTTTGAAGAATCCAAACCCCTTTGAAGGATGTTGAAGGCTTGGTTGTGCTTGCTGTTGCTGAGCTGTCTTAGTTAGGATCTGGGGTAGTTTGAGTTTTGTAATCCACTCTTTGATTGAATCCAAAGCATAGGCATTCTCAATCTTTTTAAAAGAAAAGTGTTTTTCAAACTAAGTGAAAAACAACCGATTGTTTTGTCAAAACAACCGATTGTTTTGTCAAAACAACCGATTGTTTTGTCAAAACAACCGATTGTTTTATACTTAGATGTTTTTAGAAAAGATTGAAAACTGTTTTTCAAATGGTTGAGCTGTTAAAACCAAAACAACCGATTGATTCGAGGAAACAACCGATTGTTTGTTTTGGTACCATAACAGAAAAACTATTTTGTGCTTTGACTGAGCATTAAATGATTTTAACTGATTACGCTTCAGTCTTTAATGCTTTGACCAATCTTTAAATGCAATGAATAAGTTTGTTAAGATTTGATAACAAACATCTTTGAATAAATTCAGAAAAACAGATTTAAGAAATAATAATCTTTTGAGAACAACAAGATTATGATTTTCAAAGAGTTGAGATTGCTTAGAGATTGAGATTGATCAAAAAGTGTGAGATAGGATTTCTGCTTGTATTGATTTCAGATTTACTTCTGTAACAAGTGTAATCCTTGTATCTGTTGAACAAGTTTCTTCTGTGTGCTTGCTGAGAAGTGTTGTGTGTTCTTGAAGGGATCAAGATCAGCATTCTTAGTGTTGGTGTGTTGGCCAAGAGAAGTGTGTGTCTTGAGGGGATCAAGGTCCCTTTCTTGGTTGTGTTGTAAGTGATCTAGGTTTGATTGCTTAGTGGAATTCCTCAGTGGTTTATGAAAAGACTGGATGTAGCTCTGGGTTTAGAGTGAACCAGTATAAACATCTGTGTACATTCTCTCTATCGTTAACTCTTTAAATTCAGTTTTGATTGTGTAAACTGGTATAAACAACCGATTGTTTCCGCGAAACAACCGATTGTTTTTCTGGTGCCGTTGTTTTGTCTTATTGTTTTGGCAAACTGGATTCCTTATCAATTGTTTCTTGAGATAATTTCATTCTTGACTTAAAAAGTTTGTGAAAACCCTCTTTAAACCATTCACCCCCTATAGTTTAAAGCCATCCATTCTAACAATCTCTTGGCCCAGAATGCTTTCACTCTAGGTGAAATCCCTCCCGAGAATGTCTCGTTTAAATTACAAAACCTCTCGGCCTAAGATGCTTTCACTCTAGGTGAAATCCTTCCCGGGAGTTTATTGCATATAAATTATAAAATTCTCGGGGACATCTTTACTCCAAGAGAAATTCCAAACGAAATTACATTTGTTTTTTACTTCTCACATCTTTAATAGCATAAATTTTTAAAAGACGACCAACGCAGGTATGACTTAACAACGAGAGATAAACGTTTCATAAGATAATAATTTTGATAGGTTAGCTAATACGTCAGCTGAACCGAAAGGTTGAGCCAAGGTTGCACCTAGAAGTAAGACCGAAAGGTCAAACCAAAAGGTTGAGCCAAGGTTGCACCTAGAAGTGAGACCGAAAGGTCAAAATGAAAGGTTGGGCCAAGGTTGCACCTAGAGGTGAGGCGAGAAGGTTGTCTAGGCCAAAAGGTAAAACTGAAACATTGATGAAGATGTTCAAATTTTTTGAAATATATTAAACAAACTAAAGTCAAAATCTTCGAATATATGCAAAAATATTATATACAAATCAATTTTTTCTTTCAATCTTAATTTGAAACTTATTATAATTTCAATGTATAAATTTAAAACACACTCATTATTATATAAACCGAAAAGTTAAACTTCAAAATTAAATGATAAAAAAGGTAGCCGAAAAGTAAAACCGAAAGGGACATTATACATATTTCAATTTCGTACTACCAAAAATGACATTAAAGACCAAGATGAAACATGTAAAATAACCGATAACTTATAACGGGGAGCTATTACAAAAAATCAAAGAAAAAGCCGACTCATTTCTCGGCATCAACACGATCATGGTCATGCACATTTCCTTCTTCTGGTGTATCATCATAAGGGATTTCGTCAACTGGGATCAGCTCACCATTATAAAAATCTTTGCCGACATCAAAGTTTCCTTCATCTAAAGAAATCTTGTAAAAGTACTTGACTTGCTGAAGAGCTTTCTCGAAACCAAACTTATGTTGATCAATAACGTAGCCCTCAACCTTTAACACGTTTGATTTTAGCTGACTTATATCCATTTGCAAATGATGAATATTCTCAACATCAGCTTGTTTTGCGGAAGACAAGTCAGATAAGCCTTCTTTCAGTTGTTGATTTTCATCATGAAGTTTCAATCTCTCGGCAATCAAACTAGCAATCTCATCTTTTAGTAATTCCTTCTTGGCCTTGTGTTGAGCATTCACATTTGATAATTCTCTAACTCGTGTAGTTAAAGATTCAAGTCTTTTACCTCCAGTTTTGCTAAGAATTTTTTAGAAGTAAGCACGTACTTTTAGGTTAGTAGCCATCATTAAACCTGAAAATCAACAAAAGATTTAGCAAAGTTAAAATTCTCTTGTTGAAAAAAGAAATAACTTGAAAAAATTACCTACCAATGAAATCTTTTCGTGGCCTTTTAGAAGTGTACAGTTGTAACAAAGCGTGAGTAGGAATCTTATGGGATAAGTGACCGAGTACTGCAAGAACATTACAATCTTCGTTGTTCGTTGAATGATAAAACCATTTTCAAAAAATGTTTTCTTATCACAAGCATTAAGTACAACTTTTCATTTCTTAATAGGCATAACGTCTTTTCCAAATCATCATGCTTGGGGGCTAGTGTACTGTTTAGGCCGAAAAGTAAAACTGAAAGGTTGTCTAGGCCGAAAGGTCAAACCGAAAGGTTAGGCCGCAAGTCTATATGCAAAGAATAAATAAATAATATTAAATTAATTATTGTAGCAAAGCCCATAAAACAAGCCCAAATGTACAAGTGTGCGTTTAATAAATATTAGGTACAAAAAGAAAAGGCCTAAACAGGATCTGAGCCCAATAAAAGAACATTATAAATAGATGATCAACTCAAGAGGTAAGCAAAGTAATTTTATTTGATAACTATTTAAACTGATTCTGACTTTGACATTGGAGCGCTTTGTAGGTACACACACATACCCGTGAGAGGAGACTGAGAGCCCAAAATCGAGAAGGGGGACCAAGAAGTTAGCAAATCCAAGAAGAAGAAGTTTGCTTCTAGGCCTTTGTAAGAACATTTTTCTTTTAATTTCAATAATACATTGTTAAGTATGATGGAGAATGTGGTTGTTGGTGCATTTTTCTTCATTTTCAAGTAGTTGTGGTGGTTGATTAGTGGTTAAAATAAGTTTTGTGATATTTTTGAGTGGTAATTTTTTTTATATTTTTTAGAAGTTACAAAACCCAAAAAATAACAATACGCAAAATTGAAGTACAAAATTAAAAAAATAGTAATAATATAACAAATTTTCTTCTCAACTCTCTTAAACACATTAAAAGGAAGAAACTATTTTTTTTAAAATATTGCACTAGAAAAGTATGAGAATGCGAGAATATAACAAACTATTTAAAAAAAGAAATTGTGACTTTATTTAAATTTATTTATTTTAAAAAGTTAATAACAACTGTTTTTTATTTAATAGAAAAAAAAACCCAAATACATGAAGTGCAACTTGTTGGAGAGGCTCGAAAAACACAGCAAGATATAGAATGTTGTTATTAAAAATGAAGTTTCATCTTCGATCCCAAAAATCTTGTAACGATGAAGAGAAGGAGTAAAATAAAAATAGGATGTTTGAATAGTAGAAAAAAAGGAAGAAAAATTATATGAAAATTTTAATTGATTTTAGAAGGCAAATCAAATGATTATATCACTGCAATTGTGGATAAAACTCAATTAAAAAACATAAATTTTTTAATATTCAGTATAATGTAAATCTTTAATAATAACTTAATTGAAAATATTTAAATTTATTAAAAATTTAAAATAATATTTTTTAATAATCAAATTTCTCTTTTAATTTTTTTTATTATGTGTTCTTTGTAATAACCTCACGAAACTATAATCTTTATTATAAACCTAACAAAGGATTCATACAAAGTATTAAGTATTTTATAATACAACTTGAACCTACACAAATACAATTTTTTTTTTTAAATTCTTAAATAGAACTCCAATATCTTATAGATGTTGCCCCTTATAAAATTTCAAATGTGAAAAAAAATGTATATAAAAGGACATATCTTTTGACTAACAATTTAATTCCATCAAACACGAATATACAAAAACAATATAGATATCATATGAATTTATATCTCAAAAGATATTCAACAAATAGAATATCAATTGACACCTCTCAAAAGACTCATATTAATCATATCCTACCTTAAAATATGCTCCAAATCAAGACTTAGATTAACCAACGAACCTAAGAATAATGGATCAAGGTAAGGTCATTACAATCCAAGTTGCACATCTACACATGGCGGAGTGTGCAAGAACTCCTCTCTCAACTTCTCGACACTTGATATCTTAGTGCATATATGACTTGGATTATAAGTGAAGTAAATGACTTAGATATTTGTTACAACATAGTTGTCTTTTCTTAATACACAAATCAAGCATTGGTTCACACATCATCCAAAGTGTGTGACCCCAAATTCATACAATTATTATCATTCTCAAAAATCATTTTCATACAACATAACTTATTTAAACAAAACCACGAATTAATTAAATATACAAATTAAAATTTTATTTACATTTGTATTTAACAATCACATCAAATCCATTAAAGAAAAAATATAGTTTAATAAAAAATTGTCTCGCTTGAGTGAAAATTTCTTCATTTTAACAAAAATTTAGTCGAGAGAAGGGTTGAGTTACAACTTTATTTTTTGTTTGAGTAAAATATGGCCAAAAATAAAGGTTGAGTTGCTTTATTAAATCCTTCATTTTAACTAAAATATAAGAAAATGCAGTAGCAGAACCAAATTTGTCTTCAAAAGCTTTTCTCAAAACCATTTTAATAACTACAATTTTCAAACAAATTCAAATGACCAATACAACCATAATTTATTGAAATATCATCGTATGTTTATTTCAATTCAACTTTAATCATTCAAAATATATATATATATATATATATATATATATATATATATTTACATCAAACTCATAAACAAACATATGACTACAGGAAAGTAACTTTACTCATTTAAACTATATTCAACCCTCAAAGAAACTTTATACTTTAAGATGCATAATTTAAACATTATATCAACATCTCAACAAGAGTACAAATTCAAAACATTTAAAACAATTCTATATCAACCAAAAACTCAAATAGCATTCAAATTATTTTCAAATCAAAACATGATATTTGCATAGAAATTAAGATCTTGTGACCAAGTCACATTCAAATTCGGATAATTTATCTTAAGGTTCTATAAAAAAATATAAATAGTTCCTTTACCTATAATCTCTTGTTCTAAATAAAGTTTTGCTCAAGCAAGAGAATAACTTAAAATCTAGATATCTAAAGTAAAGTATCAAAATATAATAAAAATTCAATGTAAATTTAACGATTATAACTTTTCTCAACCAACTCTACTATGATTGATGACAATTTCAAGAGAAATAAAGTAAATAAAGAATCTTCAAAGTAAATAGAAACTTACTTTATTTAAAAAAAATGATAAGTTGAAAATGATCATTAACTCCCCTACTATTAAAAAGTGTGATCAAATTCTAAAAGAGACTTGTTATGAATGAACCAAAGTAAAAAGAATTTAGAGGAAAAGAAAGAGAAAATTGGAAGGAGAGAGAAGAAAAAGATAAATAATGAAAGTGAGAAGGGTTTTACATGCTTTTACTCTTCTATTTTCTAATACTTACCTTTTTTACTTAATTATTATGAATTGTCTTGTATTTCTTCTATTATTTTTACTTTGACTCATGCTGAGTGAATTTAGAGAAGCTCAAGCAAAAGAGCATAAGTCCAAACAAGCACAGTTGGCAAAGGTTATTGCTCCTAATATAAATCCAACTTAATAGAAATAAAATAAAGTTTGTTTGTCACTCCACTAGTGTAAAAATGCTCTTAGACAACAGTTTTTAAAGCCCTTAAGCACTAGTTTTACAACGATAGTTTATGAGCATGTCGTCTATAGTTTTGACTTATAGACGATGATTATGCACCGTAGTCTATTAATGTCATAAAGGCGCCAATTATTTCAATAACCGATGCTTATTTCATACGTAAAATTATATCATAATATACTCATAAAAGGGTATAGGTGATGACTATTAATGTCATAATCCCGTGAAGCTTTTATCAGTTCATCTATTTATTGTCTTTGAATTCATCAATCTTAACACTGCTGACAATCGTGTGAAGTTAGTTGATCCATTTATCAGTACATCGCTTGACATACTTTTGTATCCATGCGCTTTTGCAAAAGACTCAACTCCAACATTACGAATCATGTCCTCCAATTGATCATCATGTACATCATTCATGATGGATTGAACATATTCTTGGGATACAGTCACACTTGGTAAATGTAATAATTCACATGTCCAAGTTGTATAAGGTCGTAGAAACTCATCACATAGAAGGTGCTCCCTGATTTTGTTAACATTCAATCTCCTCCAATTCAAATAATTAAAGCACGAACACCTAAATTTTACTCCATCACCCGGTTGACATTATGTTGCACAAATTGTATAAATTCTTTTACTCCTCTTTCATACTCATCACTTATGTGAAATAAATTAATTCAATCTCGATCCATATGTATGTTCTATAATGATTTGTCAATGAAAGTTTACTAAATTTGGATCCAGTCCAAAATCTAACATTTTTTCGAGGGTCGAACACCCTTCAAACTCAATACCAACACATATTAAAGAATTATAAATATACATGCAATTCAAAAACATTAACAAATATATATAATTATACATGCAATTTAATAAATAAACAACTCTAATAAATAATACATCCAATTCAAAATATATCATGTAATGCAATGGCTACTACCCAATTAAATCTAATTAATCATGTCCTTGACTTTTTCAAATGTCACAATTCTTCCATAATTTAGTAACAATAAATAAATATATAACAATAAATAAATTTCTACTAACAATAAATAAATCTTAATTTCTATTAAAAATAAATAAATATATAAAAATATTAAAAAATATATAACAATAAATAAATTTTAATTTCTACTAATAATAAATAAATATATAACCAAAAAAAAAATTGTGATGGTGGGCAGTTGCTCAAGAGGCGCAGAGATGAAGGAGTAGTGGCGGCGGAGCAGAAGCGGAGGAGTAATGGAGAACGCTGCAACTTTGAAAATACCTTGTAATGTTTGCGAAAATGGAGTAGCAATGGAGGAAGAATGAATAGAGCAGAAATGGAGAACCAATGGAACAACAATGGAGGAAGAACGCAGGCCGTGAAGGTGCAGGGAAGAAGTTTGCGAAAATGGCACAGGTTCTATTTAGGATTCAAAAACAAAATTATAGACAACGATTTTACCTAGTAACCAGCCTCTATTCAAAATTTTAAACTATAAAATGGTTCGTCGAAAAATCAAGCTCATTGACATCGGTTCATTTCAATAACTGAAAATAACCAGCATCTTTGTTGCAGTCATGTTTATAAATGCCGGGTTTACCTTAAATATAAAATAAATATAATCGGTGTCAGGATAACTCATGAAAATAACAAAGAGAGTTGTAATTAAAATGAAACTCAAAACTAAATATTAGACGTGTATAAAAGTATAAGAGAATGTAAAGAAAAAAATAATATATATATATACACATATATATCTTGCAAGTAAGTTTAATTTTTACTTAAAAATATTAAAAAAAAGTCGTGTATGAAACTGCAATTTATTTAAAAAAAAAAAAAATCGTGTTTCCATACGTTACTTCTTTACTTAATTTAAAAAAAATAAATACATTGAAAGTAAAATTGTATATTGAATTTTTGTTTTTAAATTTTCCATATCCTTTTTTATATTTTAAAAATAAAATTATCTATTTCCAATAAATTATAAATAAAATTATACCATCTTTATAAGTAAAAAAACCTACAATCTTTCTAATCCTATAAGCATAACATAAAGATGCAATGCCTTAAAACTTGTTTATTTCATTGTCCATTTGATTATGATGTATAATTAAGGAGATATTCACGATTAAGGAGATATTCGCTAGTTTTGTGTTTCAATTATGCTAGTTTTGTGCTTCAAATCACCTTGAAGAGGTTGAACATGTATGGTCCTGTTTCAATATGTTATTTTTTATATTTTTTGGAATTCCGTAAATACATGACAGTTGAAAAGAAATGAAATAGATTAAGAATCAGAAGTTCATGTAATAAAAGATATGGATACAATACATTTAGAAGAAAGCTAATATTTTTTGTTTTATATTCTTTATTTACTTTTATTTTACATTAGTTCTCTTTAACTAAACCTACAAGTATAATATCTCAATTCTCTTTATTTTATCTTAGTTCTTTATTTATAACATAATGAGAAGGGAAGTAAAAATTTAAATTTGTCTTTTTATTTCTCCCAACATCTTAAGTAATAATCCTTAACCGATTTGATAAATATATCCTTATTAGAAAATTAAAAAATAATAAATTAAGACATTGATGTGTAAATTAATTTATATTTTTAAAATGATAAACATTTTAAAAGAATGAAACATTCAAAGTAGTAAATAATACGCAATAAAAAAATTATATGTAATAAAAGTCATATTTTTTAGGAAAATAAATGTTATGTTAAGAAGATGCATACACAACATTGTCAACATTTATGCCATGTTTCTTATTTATTTATAAAAAAATACCAGTGATTTTTTCAACTTATAAATGCCTCATTCTATGATTTGTTAGAAAGATTATCTTCCTTCCGGATATTATATATATATATATATATATATATATATATATATTAAAAATATGTATTTAGGTATTGACCTAAAAAAGAGAGTCGTGTTTTCAAATAGGATCTTAGTTTTTTCTTAATTTTGTTAAAACATAATACATGACTTTATTTATTGTAATTTTTGTAACCATTGCATATAAAAGTGGATCAATGTATATATAACTTTACTGTTTTAAATTGTTTGTGATTGCAATGACTTGGTAAGCACAATTTTAGGTTATTTATATATACTAAAAAGCAGAACTTTTGTTTTTTTATTTATTTAAATTTTGGTAATTTAGGAATCGTATTTAACTTTTGCTTTGTTTAAATTAAAAAAAAAATGATCAATTTCATTAAAAAAATAACCTCCATAAAAAAAATTATCGGTATTCTCATTCAAAATGAAATTAATTAAGTAGTTCCAAATAATTTTAAAAATGTTCATTCTCTCAAATTGAAAATTATAACTATGATAATATTCTATGTAAATAATGAATATATGTTGAAATATTTTTACTAAAGTTTATTTTACTTTTAATATAAAAAATTTCTAAATTATCAACATTTAATTTAAAAAATGAAAAAAGGTGTGAGCATAATTTTAATATAAATAAAATAACCGAAGTCCTTCATTAAAACACGATTTCATTTCAGTAAATTAATAAATATTACAACACCAGGTATGGGTTTAAAAGATTAAAATAAAAAAATTTACATATACACATACGACTTTTTAATGAAAATAAAAAATAAAAAATTTGAAAATATGACTATTTTTTATAAATTTGAATTTCCAAATATCACTTACCTTTAAAAGAATTTCTATTTTGGTAATCTAGAAAAAATGCACGTTACTTTTGCAAAAATAAAACGAATTAGACGAAGTTTGATTTATATTCATATTTTTAAAAGTTGGATAGCGGACACCCCATTAACTCCTTATTTATCTAAAAATGTAAAGTAGTGTCACGAAAACCTTCACTCACTAATAATACAAATAGAAAAACATTTATTCGTAAAAATTTATGGGATGTGAAAATTCTGTACAAAACTATTTGTCTTTAATTTCAATCAAAATTCTTATTTTTACTTTTACACTTAATTAATGAGGCTTTGCATTAAAATAATGGTTAAACAATAAATTTTTGGTTGCATTTAAAAGATAAAAAAGGAATTAAATGTGATTTTAGTTATTAATACTATCAATTTGGAAACTCTTTTAAAAAAAGGTCAAAATTCGATGGTTGATCTTAGAAAGTTGGATGAGGGTCATGATGACCTCTCTAACCTTTTTTAAGAAAATTTTATAATTTCTAAAATATTTAAATACAATAAATTTAAATTATTTTCATTTCAAATTATTTTATTTTGTAAATGTTTTTTTAGATAATACCGTTTAAATTAGTAATTTTAAATTTATTGTTTAGATAAAGTATTTTAATTATTACTAAATTTTAAAAATTATTTGAATATTAAATAATTATTTAAAATTCAAAAATATCAATATTAATAATCTTTTATAGTAGATGATGATTGATGTTGTTCTTTGGTAAAAGTTTTTTAAGATTTTTCATTTTATATTTTTAAAAGATTTTCTCAATTTATATGAATAAGATTATTATTAATTTATGAATTGCTAGATCGGGTCAGAACTAAGTAAGATAACACTGAGTCAATTTAGGTTAGAGTCAAGCCAAGTCGACTTGAATTCAAGTTGAGTTGAGTCGGTATACATCTAGGTTGAGTCAACTAGGCTAACGCCTAGGTTGAGTTGAGTGAGTCTAGGCTTAGGTCAAGTGAACCCAAGTCAAGTCGAGTCGAAAAAAACATATCCAGTGAAGTAATGGCTGATCCATGTTCAACCAAGTTGAACTAGGTTGGTGTTTGTTATAGTCCGATCAAGATCAGGTTAGCTTCGCCCGATCAAGGCCAAGTCAAGCTTGATCGATTCGAATTTGCCTGGTCCCAAGTGATGGAAAAAAAACGCACGTGGAAACAACACACACAATCACGAATCAACTGCAGAAAATAAACAACACAGGATTTAACGTGGTTCGGTCACCAATTTGCAACCTACGTCCACGGACAACTAATTAGGTTTTCATTCTATTTGTTACAATTTTATTACAAGCACAAAGATCTCTTAAATAAAGATTATAGAGGGCAAACAATAATTAAGCTCATTCACTAAAACATGGTGTCTAGTCAGCCCAACCCAATTGGTCCTGACTTCACACTCAACACCAAGTTGAGTGTAGTCAATCTGAGTCTAGTTGAGCTAAGTCAACCTAAGCCAAGATAGAGATAAGTCAATTAGTCCCACATTCAATCAAGTCGAGGTGAGTCCACGTTCATCCGAGTTGGGGCCAACCACGTTCAATCGAGTTAAGCTAGGCTCAGGTCAATCGTAGTTCGATAAAGGCCAACTCGACCCTAGCCCGATCAAGATCAAGTCAAGTTGGGTCGAGTCAAGTCAGTTTGAGCCAAGCCAAACTGAGTTGAATAATAATAATAATAATAATTATAAAAATTATATTAATAATAATAATAATAAAAATAATAAAATTATATTAATAATAATAATAATAAAAATAATAAAATTATATTAATAATAATAAAATTATATTAATAATAATAATAAAATTATACTAATAATAATAAAATTATATTAATAATAATAATAAAATTATATTAATAATAATAATAAAATTATATTAATAATAATAATAAAATTATATTAATATTAATAATAATAATAAAATTATATTAATATTAATAATAATAATAAAATTATATTAATAATAATAATAAAATTATATTAATAATAATAATAATAGTAAAATTATATTAATAATAATAATAATAAAATTATATTAATAATAATAATAATAAAATTATATTAATAATAATAATAATAAAAATTATATTAATAATAATAATAATAAAATTATATTAATAATAATAATAATAATTATATTAATAATAATAATAAAATTATATTAATAATAATAATATAAATTATATTAATAATAATAATATAAATTATGTTAATAATAATAATATAAATTATATTAATAATAATATAAATTATAACAATAATAATAATATTAATATTATATTCATATTATTCATATTAATAATACTAATAGTATTATTAGTATTATTAATACTCTTCATACTATTCATATTATTAATAATAATAAGTATAATAAAAATCATAATAATACTAAAGAATTTGTTTAATGTAGTGGTTAAAGTTTCTTTAGTCATCGAAGGAAATTGAGTTTGAATCCCATCCATTGTTTATTTTTTTTTTAATTTCTACTTCATAGTGCCAGAGTTACATACGGATCGTAATTACCTTTGGTTTACATACGGATTTTTTCGTATGTAATTTTGGCGCCATGAATCGAGAACAAAATTCCGTATATAATTCGCATTTTTCTTGTAGTGAAGTACAGGTCGGGCTGGACCTAGGTGGGACCGAGACAAATTGGGCAGGCTTGACCAAGTCACATGGACAATGTGACTTTATTTTGTATATTCACACTCCTTTATTTAATATCCACACCTCCTACAACTATACAAGAGTAATTACAAGAAGAGTCATGAAATGATGCTCTTCACCCAATGCTCTAGCCATGCTCCTAGTGATCCTTTGGGTTTGGGCTTCCTCTACTTGGTTTCCATCAGGCTTGACCAAGTCAAGTTGGACATATTTTGGGGTGAGACATTTGTCACAACCATGTCAAACTATGTTGGATCATCTTATGACAAGTTGAGTCTAGTCTACCCAAACTCAGGTTGAGCCGAATCAACTTGTGCTCATATCAACCAAAACTAGAAAGACTAAAATATGAATTTGAGTATGAAGAGTTTAAATTATTTGATTTTAAATGTAATTTGAAAGTCTTTAATTTTAAGTAATCCAATTACTCTAATAAAATTCCAAAATTTGTTATCCAAACAAAATATTTTATCATAAAGCATTTTAAATTCTCTATAAAATAAAGTGAATTACCCTTTTAAAATAGGGTGGTGATATGTTAAAACCATAAACATTAAAAAACATACACTTCACAAATCAATAAAATAATATTTTAATTATATTTAATTTATTTTTTAATTTTAAATCTTATAATATGCTGTCAAGTGTATTTTTTTTTTTAATTTTAAATATTATAATATGCTGTCAAGTGTATGTTTTTAGTGTATGAGATGTCAAAGAAATTTTTTCTTTAAAATACTCTATACAAATATAAGCTAAGATCTTTTTGCTCATTTTATAACTCCCAAATGTACATAATATTAGAAAATTAAAACTAAGATAACGTGAGATGACAGTTGCAAGATTAAGTAAAGTTTAGACAATGATCATGAATAATGTACTTGTATAATAACATTTGAAAACAAATGTCGCTAACATATACTTGCTCTTAATATTGTTACTCTATTGGGACATTTTCTAAGTGGTGTGTGTTGATGTTGTTGTACTTGTACCATGACAACTCTCTTGAGAAACACCACCATCATTAGATAAAAGACATTCTTCATGAAAACACTTCCAAGTCATTGCTTTGATTGCTTGAATAATGCCTATATATTTATAACCAATATTGTTTATATAAAGATAGTTAATTCAAATGTTATTATTATTATATTATCTTTAAAAAATTGTTAAACCATCATTTTTCATCATACTATTTAAAGTTCCAATTTCTTGAGAAAAAAAGCAATAACAAACACAAATTAACCAGAGCAACATGTGAAGGTTAAGTTAAAGTTGTCACAGTCTTCCTAACGTTTGTTTTCTAAAATATTACCGAAACACATTAAAATTCGAAGAACATGACAAGACATAGGGACACAAACAAATTAAGAAAAATGCTCCTTATTAGCTTCGTAATTACAAAGAGCGAGACTGAAAACAATTAACTGAGCATAATTGTGCAAGCAATAAAGAGGCAAACTACATGTTATTGACAAAATTATCCGCCAAATGAATATCAATTTCTTCCTCCAAACTAAATCCTTTTGTTATTGCTAAAATTACTGGTTTTAAACAGGATTAGAGATAAATAAACAATGAAGAAAGAAACAAGTAAACAGTGAAGGCGATTTCAGCTCAAATAACAATAACTACGGATTAAGCATCACTCGTGGAAGAGGTGAGTTTACTCCTAAAGCCACTCCTTCCTAATATCAAAAGTGTAGTTGATCTCCAAATACAACTTGTTATCGTCATCAACAAACTGAAAAACGTCACACAAAATAGAAGGTCAAATAATGCATCAACCCATATGAAACTGTAACTAAAGAAATGAAATTACTACTCCTTGAGTTGAGAATTCATGAGATATTGTACACATATATGTCAACATTTTAACATCTTCCTATGTTCAACATAAGCTAAAGCCATTACTGTTTTGTAAATTTAAGAATTAAGCGAAAAAAGTTTTTAAATTAATCTCAGAAGTTAGAATGTCTCAGTCATGTATAACTTTGAGGACTAGATTGAAATGTGTTTCCTGAATTTGAATTTATAATTAGTAGTGAGTGATTAAATGAGTACACATGAAATCTGGCAACAAATTTATGAGAGCATTTATTGGTGAGATGATTGATGCCAAAGAGATTAATTTGTGCTCACTTCATTTCCAAAACAAGTCACAACATCAATTCTGACAGTTGTAGACAGACAAGAATTTAGGATAGGCTAAGTTTTGGTTATTTAATGCACTGGTACTGGATCTCGTGACCAATGCAGGCTTGTATCATGAAGTCGCGAAAAAGCAATTTTGAAACCCTCTTTACTAAACAATATGTAGAAATATTAACATTACCTTGGATCTAGCTGAATATGTTCCTCTAGCAAAGAGCCCTGATGGGGTTGTCTCTTCAGGCATCTCATGTGTGTAAGGTTCTGCTTGAGGGCTGAATGTTCCAATCATCTCTTTAGTGCTGTCAACTGTAACAAGATATGCAGATCAAGTTAAAAATTGGATAATGATTCATACTTTTACCACCTCACAATTTTTTTCAGAGGAATTTTTATGGGAAAAAGTAGCAGTTTAAGGGATGAAATTGAGGATTTATTCAAATTGAAGCATTTGGTTGGCATGATTTGAGGGAGAGAGCTTACCCTTGAGGCCGGTTTTCCATACATTGTTTGTGTATTTGAGACCTGAAACAATATTATGGCTGACCTGGAAAGTGAACATCAGACTGTAACGGCTTCCTTCTTTCAGAGTAAACCATAAACCCTCGGGATTTCCTGACTCTGGTATGGGAAGAACAATGTCTTCTCTACCAGCTGCCTTGATTGCAAGGCTCAGGATCTTCACTTCTGGCTCCAGAGATTCTTAATCACATTCATAAAAACATGTCAAGAGTTAAGTCTATAACTGATTAATAAAATTATATAGCCTAAGGAAGAAACAAAACATGGAACACTAGGCTTTAACTAGAAATTGATCAGACAAACAAAATGTTACAGCTTACAAAAGTTATTCCTAAAACCAAAAATAAAAAAACACCACTTAACAGTATAAAGAACCCATTTCAAACTTTTAGTAACAACTGAAATGAATTAGTCATGTGTCTAGAGATGCCACGGATTCTTTGTTCGTCTCTATCAATTCACAGTAAAACATACACGAATTGTTCCCTTTTTGTTTTTTTTTATCGTGCATTGGAAAATTATTACATTGTCTGAGATAATCATATGGTTATGATAAATAAGTTTTTACATTAACATGAATAAATTTTTTACATCACGTTGTCTAAGATTCAATGATATATGACATGGATATTAATTCCATGTAATGATAATTTCTGAATACTCAACGCATGTTTTGTCTCAAGATAATCTGGACAAAACAGAAAGAAACTGAACGCGGTTTAACTTTAAAGGGTAGCAATTGAACAAGTAATTACCACCAACAGAGTTAATGTCAACGCTTCCAAGAAGCTGTTCCTTCCACCTCCTCAAGCTCTCATCGTCCTAAGATCTCAAGCAGAAAACACAGCACACGCATAAATGATACGCAGGAGATCAAAATAAGGAAAATTTTACGTAGAATCGTAATGAAAATCTTTATCTTGAAAAATAAAAGTGAAAGAATCATAATGAGCCTCTCAGAATTGCATGTAAGTTGTATGGAAGGAATAAACAAAAAGCATAGAGGTTTCAGAGAAGTAAGAGAAGCAATGGGAATAAGAGCCAACCTTATCCTTTTCGAGTTGCTCTTTCAAAGTGCACTGGGGACCCAAGTCAATCCTCCTCTCGACATCCTCTTCTTCATCCTCGGTGACAGCAATGGAACCTTCACTCATGTGTCTACTGAGACTCGTCCCTCGTTCATCGCCACTTTCCTCCCCATGAGCCGTTTTTCCGGCGTGCTGCGTTTCAGGAACGTCTGCTGCACCCTCCTTGCCTTTCTCATCAAAACCCATGCTTTTGCCGTTGGAAACCACCCCAATGGCCAAAGACATCAACGGTGGCGAAACCCAGATGGCAGCTTCACAAGAACCACCACCTAGCTAGCTAGCTAGAGACACAGGATCAGAGAGAATTGAAATCCGCTCCAACTTGCAAAAGGGTTGTGTTAAGGTAGAGAGAGAGAGAGAGGAGTGAGGAGCGTTGAAGAAGAAAGGGTTGATTGAAAAAATGAGTGTTGCAGCAAGAAGGCAAAGAAGAGAGGTGAAAGAGAAGGAAATGGTCGTGTGGTGATCCGAAAATCACAAATATTCAACGACAAAAATGGGAGAGACTCTTCCTCCTCCTCCTCTTCATCATCATCACCATCGTGAAGGTCACTCTTCTAGCACTAACTCAAAATATTTTTTATTTTATTTTTAAATACCACTAAAACCCAAGATAGTAACCAACAAATCCAACCAAGCATATATAAAACAAACCAAAAAAAAGAGTGATATATGATACCCTTTTAGAAACTTTATTTTAAAAAATCGAATGAGTTTTGAGTATTGAGTTTTGGTTTTAGTTTTACTTGGGTGAAGAAGTTAACATGGAGTTCTTCACTCCATTTAACTCTTAATATTATTATTTTAATAATTTTTATATTATTTAATTATAAATTTATTTTTTATTATATTTTTTTAAAACTGTCAAGTCAAATTGTGTATCATCAGGACAGTTAAAGTATTATCTTTTGTTTAAAAAAATCACTTATAATAATAATAATTTATTATTTTACTATTATATATTATGTTTTAGATGGACATAACTCTTCTAGAGAAAAATGAGACAAACTATTACATTAGTTAGATTAAAATTAAAAATAATAAAAGCTTTTAATAAAAAAAACCTTAATTAAAACTAAATTGTTGGCTTCCTTTTTCCATCTTCCCTTTCTTGGTCATAATTTCACTCATTACCATATTGTTTTTACATCACATCAACAAAATAAGTATCATTACTCATTTAGAGTTTATGGCATGATATAAAAATAAGTATAACAATGTTTTGTGTCTCAATTTCTAAACTCTCACTTTTAATACGCAATGTTGTTATATGATGAAGAAAAAAACAGGTTCAGAGAAAGGGCAAAACGATCCTTGTATTATTGTAAAGACGTGTTCACAAAATTCACAATCAACTCACCCACGATTAATAGACCACTCTATTTTTAAAAATTAGAAAGCATGATACTATGATAAAAATCTAATAACAAACATATGATCAAATTATTCATTTTTTAATTTATTTTTTTAAAATATGCATTATATCAATTGTTATATATCATCTATATGGAAGAAACTTTCAAACAGAAAATTATACCAGTATAATTTAAATATGGCTGGCTTTTGGAACTTAAGAAAAATAAAGTCTTTGTATTTCTCCTACCAAATTACATACTTAGGCAGAAATAAAAAGCTAATTAAAAAAAAATCGCTCTACCTATCTCATTGCTAATAAAATGTCGGATAAAAAGCTTATATATTATAAAATTTCCATGAGCTTTATGTACAGATTTAGAAATAACTTTAATTTCTTTCTTAACTCCAGTATTTCAAAACTTGTGCGGATGATCTTCATGTTAACAATTTCTTATAAATTCCTTTTAAAGTTTAAATTTATACAATTAAGATGTAGGTTTGTCAAGGCAAGCTTGTTTGATAGTCCAATATCTCAAAATGGATTTATCGCCACTGTTAAAAGTTGAAGTCAATGCTTTACAAGTGATAATGATTCTTTTAACGTGTAATTCTTTTTATTAATAATAGAAAAAAAAAAGCATTGCATATAATTTTACACGTGTCATATTTTCATGTAATAACTTTTTCTAATACAACCCATTTAAAAAATTAAAACATGACATTATTGCAGATGACATATATGGGCAAGATATTCCCAGTATTGCAGATGATTGCGTGCAATCTTACATTTCGCTGAAAACATGAATTAAACAATGTATTACAACTATTCAAAGGAATAAAATTTTTCCATAATTATTTTTTAACAGATTTATTTATTGAAGTTCGGAAACATCAAGTATTCAAGTTCATCACGTTCATCGAATAAAGATTGTGAAAAACACGTTCGTTTCACAATATTCCCACAAATAGGTGGTCGTGGTCACTTTTTCTCCAAAAACCTTAAACACAGACTAAGCTCCTCACACACATTCACACACGCTGTTAAGGGCAGAAAGAAAACATAGAACTGACATAGTCTTGCTTGCATGTATTACCTTTGGGACGCACATTCAAATGCACTTACAATTATTCTGATTCCTTAGAAAGCACACGATCTCACCAGAATGGGTATCATCGTGCTTATGATTAGAATTAGGTGGCTGAAATCGGGTTCTGAAATTATTGAGGTTAAAATTATCTGCATTTGGCTCTACTAAAATTGCTGATTAAAAATCAGCAATTCAAAATTGTCACAAAATCAACTACAATTTCATCAGTTGATTTAATATTCACGTAGAGAATTTAATGCAACCGTACACAATAATCTATGGACTTTTTTTGGTTAAATAAAATATGCTTAATAAAAAAGGACTCAAACTAAAAATATTCTATTTGCTAATCAGGTTGGTAATAACAATGAAAAGTCTTCTGCAGTCTAGCTTGCCAGAGATTGGAGAGAGGTGGTTTCAAAACTTCATGAGCTAAATTCATTATGTACGTATGCAGTTCTACCTCTGGGGTCAATTTCAGTTCTCAAAGCTTTATTTAATGTTGTTATTCAAAAATAACTTTCTATTTAATAATAGGGATAATATCTAATAAATATGATCGAGGATAAGTTAGAACTATGCTCTTATATGGTATAAAATCAAGAATATCAAATGGACCTAATTACCATTGTTAACAAGTGTTAAACTGGTTTATTTTGCTTATATAAAAAGTATTATTCACGGGATAAAATTATCAAAGGAAGCATAGATTCTATGATGAAGACAATCAATTCTTGCATCTACAGTCTTAAAAAGTTAATATAAAAGTAAAAAAATATTCATGTGAATTTACCTTCTATTAACTGAAACTTTGGAAGAAAAAAAATAATTCATTACCTACAGTCCGGTTTTCAAGATCTGGGATGTCCAGGCTCACAGGTCATCCTAAACCCTAACTTAGTATATTCCTGTTCTCATGAATCCCTCAGTGGTTGATTGAGACAGAAATTAACCACAGGCAGAAGGTGGGTCTTAAATGCTTGTATTATGATATTGTGAGATACAGCTCATATGAAAATGAAATGAGCAAATGATTCAATTACAGGCCATACAATGTAAGGACTGTATTCTAAATAATCAAGAAAAACAATAATAATCATAAAAACACAGGTTTACAGAGAACTGAAGATGCACCAGGCATCTTTTTTGGGGACCATTTTTCAGGTGTTTGAATGAACAGTAAACTAGTGTTCGAGCCAACGGAAAACCTGTTTTCTTAATTTTAAACTTTCACGACGTGCTTTTAAAATTTTTTATGCAATATGAAACTAATCAAGCAGCAGCTGCTAATAAAATTTAAAAGTAACCACACTTTCAATCCTAACTAACTTCTCAGGATAATGAAAGAGGAAAACAAAATTTAACCATTGTTTAGGTGCAAAGGAAATAAACAAACTAAGTTACAACAAAAATCGCTGCACTAATATTTGCATGGAGCAAACGTGATGTAAATAACATTATGCATCAAGGGGGTAATGCCAAACCTTTAAAGGATGAGTGACTCGTTAGTCACTACCCCATTTTCTCACAACTTTCTCCTTGGCAGAAGTTTGCTGATAAGATTTCTTCTTTGAAAGTCCATCAAAATCAGCCTGATTGCTGGTAGAAGTATTTTTCAAGACTTTAGATGTTATGAAACTAAATCCATTTCTCACTCCCCGAAGTGCATATAGCAATGGATTGAGAATGATAGCAAGGAACAAATCACCTTTTGCAACTAGGAGATACTGAAAAACAGAGAAGGAAAAGTAGAATTTTTATTGTAGGGTCCGTGGTACTTATCATAAATTATGAATTCTGAATATTAGAAAGTGAGTTAAGACAGGAATGAGGAAACTTCTTACTACTAGAAAGAGAGCAAGTATAGTAAGACCAGCTTGTTTTGCTTCTTGCCAAAAATTATCATCGTTAGACCAGCCAAACCGTCTACCCCACCCAAACCAACCACCTCCACCGGAATCACCCCCACCTCCCAGCTCTTCTCTTCTTTTAATTTCCTTATCCCACTTGTCAAATTCATTTTTCTTACCACTTAATGCACCTTCCAATGCTTTTCTAGCTTGCTCCTGCAATCCAAATTCCCTTTCAGTTTTGTATTCCCTCTCATACCAGTTTTGTGAGGCATCAAGGACTAAACATAGTTCATCATCTAAAGATTCAAAATAGATTTTACTCATTTTAGTGATAAACTGTTTCCATGGATAATTTGAGGTCAAAATTTTATTATTATATCAATATAAGCTGATAGTGAGAATATAATTTTCTTTCACAAACAAGAGAGTATGATTCAATTTTTATACTTTTCATGAAAATTGTACCTGCACAACATGACGAGGCCAGCAGAATAATGACACTAAATAACAAATAAAACAATTTATGTTAATTAAGGCATCTTCCAAATGTTATCCAAAAGAAAAAGGAATTGAAAAACAGCATTTCATTATAGAACCACCTTGACATCTAATAGTCACGTGACAAGTAATAGAAACTAACTCGCATAAGCTCAAGCCAATTAATTGTAACTGCATGCATTATTCTGTTATAGTTTAGCTTCCATTGTATTTTATAAATATATGTAAATCATTCTTATATCAGCATTTTTTGTTCTTTCAATATTCCGAGTTACTTCTGCGGAACCACTCTCTTGTTCTGAGATTTATAATCTTTGGCCTCAACAACTGAGGATCATTTGTATCCTGAACCAAATTGACATATTATCAAATATCTCGTGTAGAGAACAATGATTCTACAGCTGAAGATGACAGGAGAAAGGCTGAGACTGTGGTTGAAGATATAACATCGGCAGAGTTACAGTTTAAAGAAGTGTCTATCTTGATTAGGAGCCAAGAAGTGATGCTTCACTTGTGCAAGAAAAAAGTTCACAGCAGATTCAGATGAAGAAAAAATGAGGAACCTAGAGGCTGAGAGTGGGCAAAGCTTGATAATATTTTAGAGCATTGACTGGACCAAGGTTGAAGGATTTAAAAACACTGAAAAGGTAGAAAGAAGCTTGACAATGAAGATATCAAAATGCTTGAAGGCAAGGCCTTCAAGATGGATTTAAGCTTTCAAAACCTTGGCACACTCAGACCACAAGTACACAACATGATTGGGTTCAATGCCCAATTATTATTCAATACTCAAATTGATGTTGGGGAAAATAACATACACCAATGAAATCGCCCACAATAATTGACATGGTTTGGCACCTCTTGCCTCCTTGAAACCATCTCAAAACTATTTTGCTATATCAAATATAATTACAAATTTGTAACTCACCCTGAATTGTGTATCACTCTAGTAACTACAGTAACCCTAATAAAAGTTACAAGAAAATGATAGCACACTCTCACTACCAGAGAATCTAATACACTGTCTATCTTCTCTTGCTTTTCTAGAGATGATTCATCTTCTTCACATGACCCTTTTATATATGAAAAGATCCAAGGTTCCATTCATGAATATGACTTGGGGGTCCTTATCACTTGTCTCACATTTCAACATAGTCTTTCATTATGTTAGGTCATCTCCATTGCAATGGTCACGGGAGGTCTTAATTTACCTTTTGTGAGTCCCAATGTGCCACATAAATTTTAAGATCCCATTACATTCTAACTTTTGCTCCAATTCAAGAGTCTTATAAGCCCTCACTTGGGAAAAGAGTTGCTTTTCTTTTAAGACAAAGGTATTTTTTTATTCTTATGACCCAAGGTCTTATTTAAGTTCATGTCAGGTCAGCACGCTTCAATGGAAGGACCTTATAAGACCCGGTTATAAACATACAACTCTGAGTATGATCCATACAATCGAGATGCCCTTAGTGGGTTTTTCCAAAAGTCAAGATACATGCACCACCTCTTGGACTGTATCTCTTGACTTTCCATCTTTATTTATTTGGAAAATTAAATTTATTTCCAACACACCAAGATTTTATTCAGCACTTTAGAAGATATGTGGAGGGAGAAAAAACAAAGAAGAAAAACAAGATGTTGAAAGGCTTGTCTAGGAAAACGAAAGGGAAAATTTTTTGGTTTTTTATATCATGTCTTGGGTTAACTACTCACATACAACCACATTTTGAAGCTTCACCAAATTAACATTGAGACCAGATGGAGCTTGCTGAACAGAATAAGGAATAGCACCAACGACAAAAGAGATCATTGTTCGATTCTTCAATATCCACTTTGTTGGGTTTGGCTAATAATAGGCTCTACCAATGGGAGACAGCAATAGAAGAAAAATGGTTTTGTCAATTGTCAATTTTCAATGCTTTGCAATCACTGAAACTGGTCGCACAAAAAGGGTCCATGTTCAAGAAGATGTTGTACTCGGAGACATCAACAAGGCCAGCTGAGACTAACTCTTCTGTGACTTGGGTTGCCAATCCGTATTAAAGTTGCTCATGATGGCAAGTGGATGTTGGGCACCATTAAAATCCTGTTTCACATCTGTAGCCTGTTTACTGATAAAGAGAAGAGAACAAAGACTGGGTTTAGATGGTTGGAGATCACTTCTCTGGTTTCACATTTGACTGGTGCTAGCAATGAGTTGCAAGGTGGCCTTTTTCTCGTGGGCTACTGAGAATTGCAAATAAAAGCACAGAAGGTTTTCGAGAAGAAAGGAATTCAGGTGATTTGTATCTAAGTCATACAAGACAAAACAATAAAATTAGAGTGAGAATTCTTGGAAGTAAGACTAAACTATATTTGGCATGGTGCAAATTTGATCCCCACTATTTTAATTATGTAATTTGTATCCATATTTAACAGAAATGCAAGTGTAGCATTGCAATAGAGTGTCAGGTCATGGATGTGTTGATGTGTCATGTCAACATTTTTGTTAAATATTAGATTGAGTTATCGTATTAGATTTTGTTAAATATTAGATTATTTTTGTGTATTCATTTTTGTACGATTAAAATAGTGGGGGCATTAAATTCATGGAAAAAAACTGGTGCAAAATTCGTGAAGTGAGAAAGGAGTGCAACCAAAGAGCAATTAAGTCAAAGATTATCCCTAAATGTTATTTTGTGTGTCGATGATATAGAGATATTAATGATAAAGATTAACTCTAAAACCCGTGCTTTGGAGACAAACATTGAAATGAAAGATTTTTTTGCAAACAGAATATATACATTGCAATTTTAGCAAGAAACAAAAAGAAAATGACTTAGAGAGGTAAAATTGGAGAAGCCACAGGTTTCTATATTTAAGTATGGAGGATGGATATTATAAAACAATGAGGAAATTAATGAAGAGGTCATACACAGGATACAAGCCAGGTAGTTAAAATGGAGAAAGGTAATAAGCGTCATTTGTGACCGCAAAGTATCTAACAAGTTGAAAAAGAAGTTTTAACATATTACTATACAATCAATTATAGTCTATAGTTGTGAATGGTGGACGTTATAGTAGAAATAAGTATATTAAGATAGAGAAATGAGCATTCAAAAAGGACAGAAAATGATGACAGAAAATAAATAGTTTGAATTGTGCAGTGCCCGGCATATTATGCATTATGAGAAAGAGAATTCAGCAAGTGTTGTGGAAACCAATTAGAAGACGCATGGATAAGGCAAAACAAACAGTAAAAGGGTTGAATTGTAATGCAGAGATGCAGAAGACGAATAAGAAATGGGGAAGAAAGAAAAATTGTGAGAAATACCTCTTTTCTGTTATCGGAGAAAAGACAGAGGAATCTGCCTTTGCACTTGAGGCTGTGCTGCAAAGAAGACCAGCTTTGGCTGATGGACTCATGCTTAATGAAATGGGAATGCGAACGGCATGAGTGTTTCCTCGTACTTAAGCTTGGGGGGGCTCCTAGGTTTAGAATCTCTGCCATGCCCTCCTCTTCTCTTCTCTTCTCTGTCACTTTTTTCTTTCAATTATCATTATCTTTTATTGTTCCATCGTTTCAACAAGGGTTTACATAATGTGACATCACCCTTTGTACCCTGAATTAATTATTTTTTATTACTATTATAATTATATATATACTATATACAACGTACATAATTAAAATATTAAATATTAATAAATTTATTTAACAAATTTAAAAATATTTAATTATACTATTAATAATAACATATAATATAAATAATGAAATTAATAAAATAAAATTATAATATCAATAAAAAGTATATAATTATATGAATTAAAAAAAATATAACAATAAATTTTATTTTCATAAATTTTAATATATTTAATAATATTATTTTAATTTAATACAAAATTATTTTATATTATTTTTTAATTTTTTATTAAAAAATACAAGTAATTAGAGGTATTATATACTACAAAAAATTTAATTAACTCAAACTTACAAAAAAAAAATCATAATTCAAATATTTTTTAATAATAAGGATAAATTTGTAAACTTACATTTTATATCTTTAAAATAATTTTTTAAATTATATCTCAACTATCAAATAACTCACAAATTTCAATAAATCATCTCACAAATTCATTCTAACATCTCTCGATTCAAACAACCTCACACATTCTCTCTGATCCTCCTCACAAATTCATTGTAACAATCCTATATTTTTCTCATATCTAATAGCCATAATCTGCATGAAAATATCAAAATAAATATATAAACATAATAAAAATATGTTTATAACTCTTTTATATACTGTTTCAAAATATATATATATATATATATATATATCTTTATAGGACTTTAAATATTTACATAAAATTAAAACAAATATTCAAAAGAAAATAAGCATTTTCATCCTCCAACTTCTCGTTGAGGAGCTTTATCACATGTTGTTTAAAGAGGATTTTTGCGAACTTTTTAAGCTAGAATGAAATTCTTTGCAAGAAACCAAATTAGGATTTCAGTTAGCCAAGAAACAAAGCTCAAAACAGCAAAGCACCAAAAAAACAATCGGTTGTTTCTGCGAAACAATCAGTTGTTTATACTAGTAAAACAATAACAATTGAATTTAAATGAGTTTAAGAGAAGAAAGAGATACACAAACAATTTATATTGGTTCACTCTTAAACCAAGAGTTACATCCAGTCCCCAGAATCCATTGGGCAATCCACTAAGCAATCAATTACAGATTACACACAAACACCACCAAAGAAGTGACCTTGATCCCCTAAAGAAACACACTTCCTTTGGCTCAGCACACCCACCAATAATGTTGATCTTGACAACCTCAAGAGCACACAACCCTTCTTGGCTTTACAACACCACAATGTACAAAGTATTCAGAACGAATTACACTTGTTACAGAATGAACTGAAATCAATACAGATGTAATCTTATTCCACTCTCTCTTGAGAAAACCAAAGCTCAAAGGTGAAAACTCAAATCTTGAAAGCAATCTTTGAAAAACTCAAAATTGTTTTTCTCTTTTCTTGCTTGTTATAAAACATTAACAAACTATTTATAGCTTTCAAATATTGGTCAAAGCATTTAAAACAGGAGCACATTCAATTTGAAAATCATTTAAGGCACACTTAACTAACAAAACAAATTCGGTTAAGATTTTCAAACAAACAATCGATTGATTTCACGAAACAATCGATTGTTTTGGTTTGACAGCAAGTCAACCAACCAAAACAGTTTTCAACCTTTTCAAAAACACCTAAGTGTAAAACAATCGGTTGTTTCGACAAAACAACATGTTGTTTTTCACTTAGTTTGAAAAACACTTTAAACTTAAAAGATTTGAAAACACTTAAGCTTTAGATTCAACAAAGAGTGGATTACAAAGATAACTACCCAGATCCTACTCTAAAACACAACAACAACTCCAAGCAACTTCAACCTTCCATCAAACACAGGATTTGGAATCTTCAAAGCTTTTGAACACACTTGATTCAACATTCTCCCCCTATTTGATGAAGACAAATCCCTGGTTGCTTGTGTTGGACTTGTTTGAATATGAAGCAGTTCCTGCAAAACAATCTTTAAGCAATATACAGCATCTATGGCAGCAGGTTAGAAAAGCAATATTACTAAGCACTGTATCAGACAAACAATCGGTTGTTTCTTTGATTCAATCGATTGTTTCTGTCAGCAGAAGCAGAAAATAGTTTTAATTTCAGAGTTTTGAGAGTTTTAACAGTTTGAAACATGTTGTAAAGAACATACAACACAAACACCAACCAATTCTCCCCCTTCACAAATAGAATTGAAGCACTGTTTTAAGAGAGATTTTGGGAGTCAAGAATACCTAAATCATTTCTTAAGAAGAAAAACCTTTCTTTTGGTAGTGGTTTCGTGAAGATATCAGCCAGTTGCAGTTTTGTTTCAATGAATTTCACTTCACAATCTCCATTGTTCACATGATCTCGTATGAAGTGATGGTGAATCTCAATGTGCTTAGTTCTTGAATGTTGAATCTGATTTTTGGTGAGATTTATAGCACTTGTGTTGTCACAAAGCAAAGGAACCTTGCTGATCTTCTATCCAAAATCTGCAAGTTGCTCTTTAAGCCAAAGAATTTGTGCACAGCAACAATGTATTCAGCCTCTGCAGTAGAAAGAGCCACACAAGCTTGCTTCTTACTATGCCAAGAGATGAGGCTTGATCCAAGAAGATGACAAGTGCCACTTGTGCTTTTTCTATCTAGCTTACACTCTGCAAAATCAGAATTTGAATAACCAATTCAGTGTATAGGAAAGTGAGAAGAATACCATAAACCAACATTGGTTGTTCCTTTGAGATATTTAAGAATCCTCTTTGCATCTTTGAAGTGAGATTCCTTTGGATTTGATTGATATCTTGCACAAAGACATACGACAAACATGGAGTAAAAGCAAGTATGACCCTTTTTCATGCAGTAAAAGCAAGTTTTAACCGGTTGTTTCGAAAAAACAACAAGTTGTTTTTCAAAGAAACTTGAAAAGGGTTTTGAAACAGATCTGTTCTTGTTGTTTGGATTAAACCCCAACCCAACCCTACCAAAAACACATTTTTGAGAAGCAAGAACAGTTTCAAGATTGGATTGGCCTTTGGAAAACTTGTCCATGGTTTTTAAAAGGTAGTGCACTTTCTTTTCAAGTGATTCACAATTTTCACAAAAGCTAGAATCACACTTGCAAGAAGAATTATTGTAAATCATTTCCAAAGTTTCAAAATCTGTTTTTGAATTGTTCAACTCTTCTTCCAAAGTTTTGACTCTGTTTTTCAACTAGTTGTTTAAACCTTTCAACCGATTGTTCAAAAGGACTAACCTATTAGCTTCTTCATGAGTCTCATTGAAGGCCTCTAGAAGTTCATTGTAATTTTCAATATTAATGGAGGAGCTTGAACTTACATTGCTTGATTCAGATTTCTTCCATTTCCATGAAACACAGATTGGCTTCCTCATCATGTTTTGATGAAGAACTTGAAGATGAATCATCATTGTATGATCTTCTTGATTTGCCTTTCATCTTATACTTCTTGTAACTCCCTTTCTCTTTGCTCACATTGCTTGGACATTCAACCTTGATGTGTCCCTGTTTACCACATCCAAAACAAGTGCAGTTTGTAGAATTAAATTCATTAACATTCTTGGTATTGTACCTATTTGATGGCTGGTTTTTTTCCTTGCTATTCTTCACATCAATTGCACATTCATGGAAATCCTCAAGGATGTCCCACATCTCCTTTGCAAAAACACATTTTGAGATCCTGAAAAACACATTGGAATTTGAGGCAGAAGAGATGATATTCTTAGCAATGCAATCATATTGAGCCTTTTTAGTTTCACTCTCAGTCCATTGGGACCAAGGTTTTTCAATGAAAATATCATCTTTTTCAATTTTAGGAACAAAAGGTCCATTTACAATAGCATCCCAAATTCCTCTATCAATTGATTCAACAAAGATTTTCATTCTAACCTTCAAGAATTGATAATCCAATCCACAAAACAAAGGTGGTCGGTTTATTGAAGCACCTTCCCCAAAGGGTAATTTTTCAGCCATTTAAAAAAGGTTTAGGATCAAAACTTGAATAACTTTCAAGTACCTTGCTCTTGATGCCAATTGTTAGAATTATAGGACTAAAACAAGAGGGGGGCTTGTTCCCGCCGGTTGACTCGAGGGCCTTCGTACGTCTCACGATACTCCCACACCCGATTCTCTATGCCTTCGTTCATGCTTTTCTTTCGTTCAAACACCTGAAACCTCAAAGACAAAGGGCGCCCTAAAGGCCATTTGCACTCCGACGCTAAAGTCAGTGTGGGGCTAGGAAACACCAAAGTAAGCTGTAAAAGGCTCCCGTGTAATTTGTATGCGTGAAGTGGCGCAAATGAATAACGTACCTTACTAGGTTTGTTACTTCCCTTTATATAGTCCAGGGTTTCTACTGTTTCCACTACCCAAAATAGGCTTTCTGAGGGTGGGCCCTAGTGCCGCTATTACCCACTCTTAGGACAACCTAACGCGTAGGGCTCCCTAACTGGAGTGCGACCTCTGACGGGATGACCATCTGGATGCCACCTCGTGCACCTGATCTCTGGGGTCACCCGTCCTAGGAGCATTCTAGCTGCTCACGTGCCATGCGTGCAGCTTCACCCCTAGAATGTGACCCTTACAAGTCGTATCTCTTCCAATGGCTCTTTACTTGTGTTACGTCATCCTCACCACATGCATGGACTCTCGTGTCCTTGGCTTCTCCCTAACTGATAACTCGTTTGCGGTCTGGGATCCAACTCTCGTGGCCCAGATTTGTTGTTCGAGTCACCGATGTCCGACCTCTCTACTGACACATCGACACATCCTGGTGATCGATGTCTGACCACTCTTCGGTACCTTGGCACACGTGCCTCGCGAGACACTGACCCATGGCGCTCGTGGGATCCACCTTACGCGGTACAGGGGTGAATTCCTTTTTGAAAGATTTTCGCAAGTATTGAAGGTACAGTGAAAGGCTATGAAAAATTAATCAATGGAAAAACTGTTCAGCCAAATATAAAACTGTTTTAAGTTTGATGCAGAAATTCAACCTATTGTTTTTACGAAATAACCGGTTGTTTTTATCAGCAGTTTAATCAAAACAAATTTAAAGAGTGTAAGGATAGAGAGATTCACACAGAATGTTTATACTGGTTCACTCAACACCTGATCTACATCCAGTCCTCAGAAACCACTGAGAATTCACTATGTAATCAATCACAGATTACAAATTACACAACCACAAAGAGGTGACTTTGAATCCCACAAAGCCCACTCACCCTCTTTGCAACACCACACACCTCAAGCCAGAATCCCACTGACTTTACAGGATTTCACACTCCAAGAATGTTGATCTTGATCCCCTCAAGAACACACAACACCTTTTGGAAACACCAGTACAAAAATACAAATATTAAGAAGGAAGGGAATAGAAAACACCTAGGTAAATCACAAGATCAAAGATCAGAATACGAGACCCAATCCTATTCCACACTTGAGATGATCCAAAGCTCTTTCAAAACTACAAAACTGTTTTTGATTGATCTCTTTTTCTTAGTTCAAACCTAGGAGCGTAAAAAACACCTTTTTATCTTTCAATCAAATGGTTAAAACATTTTACAACAAAAGCCCAAAAGCAGTTGGAATCATTCAAAACAAAAAAACCACCTAACAACATTCTGTTAAGGTTTTCAGCAAAACAGTCGGTTGATTTTTCGAAATAACCGATTTAATGTTTTTTTGACAGCATTCAAAATCATTAAGTGTCAAATAACCTGTTGTTTCGAAATTTTAATCTGTTAAAATTTGTTTGACAACAAAGGCAAAGACAAAGCTTTTCCAAATAAGTTTGAAATCTACTAAGTGTCAAACAACCTGTTAAAACGAAATTTCAACTTGTTGAAATTTGTTTGACAGCAAAGGCAAAGACAAAGCTTAAAATCCACTGTGTCAAACAACCTGTTAAATCGGAATTTCAACCTGTTGAAATTTCACTTCCTTTTAGAAAATCCATCTTTTCAAAATGTTAAAGATTCAATTGAGCTTGGATCAACTTAAGGAGTGAATTAACAAGTTTTAAACAACTAGACACACACACACAACAACAACAACAAGGTCTTCAAGCTTTCCACTAGGATTTGGAGACATCAAAGCATTTTGTTCAACAGATACTTGATCCTTCTTCCATAAGACTCGTGTATTGAAATTAGCATCCTGAGACCTGCACATATCATACTACTTGCTGTAAATCCACACAACCATGCGCATAAACATTTCAATATCTCATCATTTCATCATCTGGTATGATAGGATAAATTCATATGACTTGAAAGACCATATTATATTTCAAACTGCAAACAAAGTCATATAAACCTCCTTCGACTTTCACCAATTGAATAACTTCATCTATGTGATTCCATTATATCAGTAGAGTCAAGATCGTCTCATTAATAGGACCTGACAGATCAATACACCCTAATAACAATCTCAACACGGTATTTCCTATCCTGAAAATACTATGTTCTGATCACACTTTCACATCATTGCACACTTCATTTAACACATCAATACACCATTCAATCACAACATGTTTTAAACTTTCTAAAAAAATCCAAATATATCTCAAATTTCACTTAAATACATAACTAAGTTTATTTAATCATATTTTTAAATACAATTTAGAATTTTCACTTAAAAACAATAAGCAACAATAAAATTAGCTTGCAAAAACAAAAATAAAAATTTTAAGTTTTTTTTAACAAAGTCCACCTTCAGCGAAAATTTACTCACTTGGACGAGAATGGGTCTCGCTCAAGCAAAAATTCTCTTGCTTAAGCAAGATTGAACCCGAGAGCACCTCATATTTCCATTATATTCTCACTTGAGCGAGAATTAGCTCGCCTAAGCGAGATATGCCGAGAAATATGCATAACTATGCCTAATTTCATCATTCATAGTCAAACAAAAACAATTTCAATAAGTCATTTCACTTCAAAAGTAACTTACACTATATCAACTATACAAATCAACAAATTTTTCAGATTCAAACAAAAACTGTACCGACTCGTCCTCGGGCGTTGACCAAAGTCAAACATACGATGGGACCCACCAAGGGGATCCAAGGAGGAAAGTTAGTGTTGACCGCCTTGGGCGTCGCCAGGTATGGGCGTCGCCAGCTTTGGGCGTCGGCAAGTTTAGGCATCGCCCACCTTTAAAGACGTGACCCATTATTCTGAGAGTGTGGGTTGGGCCAGATGGTGCCACCCCCCGATACCCACGGGTAGGGAAGATCGTGGAGGGGACGAAACAGTGAGAGGCCACGGTACGGGCGTAGAGGCCTCAGGCCTTGGCACATAAGAACAGTAATAAAGAGAAGAGAAAGGTGGCTTCAAGGCCATATTTCCAGTACCAGCAGGGAGCGACCTGACTCATGAAGTACCCATCCCACCTTTGGAGAACTGCTGGGACAGACACGACCCGGGAGAGGGCCACGTCCCAAGGGTGATCTACGTGCATGGTGTGAGAGGAAGGCTGAGATACTCCCAGGGCGAATGACTAGAGGCTGGGGCGCATGAATTGGCACCCAGGTAGTCACCCCCTGCGTCGAATGCACTTCGAGGAGGGAAAACTTACGCGCTGGGATTTCCCTAAGTTGGGTTACAGCGTCGTAAGGCCTTCCGCATGGAGTTGCGCTTAAGTCATAAGTGACACGTGGCAGTAGCACTGAAACCCAAGGTATATAAGCTTTCCTGAAAGCTTAAAGAGGTACGTTCTCACATTCTTACACACACTTGAATCATTTGTGAGCTTACACATTGTACACACGAGTGATTTGAGCACTTGAGAAAAGTTCATTAGAATACAGTTACGCGCCTTCAGAGCACCACAGTTACGGTGTTCCGATACGGTGGTGCATAGTGTTTTCTGCCTACTGACTTGAGCGTCGGAGTGCAAACGGCCGCTAGGGCGCCCTTTGTTCCCTCTGTTTCAGGTACTCACGGCGGCGAAGGGTGGTGATCTGGAACAAAGAAGAAGGAGTCATTGATACGCGAAGTCTTAGCTGCGCACGAAGCACGATCTGGTCAACCGGCAGGAACATTTGGCGCCCATCGTGGGGCCCGTTCTAAAACGATTGTCCCACCGCAAGTTGTTGGAGGTTCAGTAGCGAGCTCTATGGAGGATTTTCAAGAATCTTGCAAGATTCATCGTTCATCTTGAAGTTCACGAAGTTTCACCGATTGTTTTCGGTCTCGTTCAAGTTTTCGCCGTTCGTCTTTGGAGTTTCGCTCAGTTCCACCGTTTGTTCGTGGTTTTGCTCAGTTTCACCGATCGTTTTTCAGTTTGGCTTAGTTTCTACCGTTTCTCTTCGATCTTGCTCAGTTTCACCAAGTTTCTTTTGTTCGTTAGTGTTTTCGCTCGGTTTTCACCGAAAGATTTTTCAAGAATCACGGTTACAGTTCGAAGTTCTCCAAGAAATTACGCAGAATGAGGACGACAAGGCAGAGTTCAACGCGCGCTGAGAGTGATGACATGACCATGCAGCAGGTCATGGAGATGATACAAGGTCTGCAGGAAGCGATGGCGGCATCAAAGGCTGAGCAAGAGCGTATACAGGCGGATCTGGCGGCGTCGCAGGCAAGGAATGAAGAGTTATGTCGCGTGAACGAGGAGTTGCGCTGCAGGTTGCGCAATCACCCTGGGAGTCGTGAAGCAGAAGACCGCGAGTGTTACACGCCACCTAGGGAGTTTCCCATGCCGTTCTCGCAGTCGATCATGGAGGCGGTAATTCCTCACACGTTCGTAGGTCCGAAGGTGACGTTTACGGGGATGGAGGACCCCGAGGCACACCTCACTGCGTTCCACACGCAGATGATATTGGTTGGCGACTCTGACGCCGTGAGATGCAAGCTCTTCATGAGCACGTTAACAGGAATGGCAATGGATTGGTTTATCAGCCTTCCAGATGGCCACAAAACCTCCTTCGCACAACTCTCACAGCTATTCCGGGAGCAGTACACAGCGAACCAGGCTCCTCCACCGGTGTCGTATGATCTATTTAATGTGAAGCAGTATCAAGGCGAGACCTTGAAAGAGTATATCAACCGCTTCGGGGCGTAGGTGGTGAAGGTTGGTACCACGGAGGAACCGATGACTGTCTATACGTTCAGGAAAGGGATGTGCCCTGGACCATTCTGCGAATCAATCATCCGAAGCCGCCCCCGAACCTTTGCAGAAATCAGGTGTCGCGCGGTGGAGCACATCGCAACAGAGGGCAAGGAGTGCGAGAAGCGCACGAGTGTTGCTAGCACACCCCAGAGCGCCGTCCCGAGCAGAACCCGCCAGGGTGAACGAGGCCGTGACTGGAAGGAAAAGTCAAGAAAGGAAGCGCCCGTACGAGGCGAGGGGGCGAACGGAAGGGAATAGGCCGATGAGGCATAATTTTGTGGTGGAGTTGAAAGACTTGATCACCGTGCCCAACATAGCAGACAGGCTGAGGGCACCAGCGAAGACTGACAAAGTACTAGGATCTCACAAGGACGCATGGTGCGAGTTCCATCAAGCGTTCGGGCATCACATCAACAACTGCTTAGCACTGGGCCATCAGTTGGATGAGCTGGTGAAAAATGGGTTTCTGAAGGACTATCTGGCTGGGTCTTCTATGGCCGCGGCCCTGGAAGTACCAGAAGAGGATCAGGCACACGAGATGCCGATCCATGGGGAAGTGCACAACATTTCTGGTGGCTTCTTAGGAGGAGGATGCACTGCCTCTCAGCGCAAGAGGTACGTGCGATCAGTGAACTCAGTAACTGAAGAAGGAATGGATGACCCGTGGGAAACAGACCTTGTGTTTACAAAGGCTGACCTACGCGATATCGTCCCCCATGATAATGACCTTGTGGTCATTTCGGTCGTCACAGCTGGGAGAAGGGTACACCGAGTCCTCGTGGACAAGGGCAGCTCCGCAGACGTCATGTTCTAGTCCACATTCAACAAGCTACAGTTGTCCCCTAATCTATTGAGACCATACACGAGATGTCTGTATGGGTTCGCAGGGGACCAAGTGGAGGTATGTGGCTACCTGGAGCTAAGGACGACATTTACAGATGGAACGACGTCACGTACCGAGAGCATTCGATACCTAGTTGGGAACGCTAACTCGGCGTATAACATCCTGCTGGGGAGGCCAGCTTTGAACAGGTTAAGGGGGGTGTCTTCGACACGCCACATGAAGAAGAAGCTGCCCGACCTCAGTGGCAGAGTGATCGTGATCAAATCCGGTTAGCAAGAGGCGAAAAAGTGCTACGAGAATAGCCTTAAGACATAGAGGGGAGTGTTTATGGTGTGGGAACGCCTGCCCAGTACGGACACGCCTATGGAGGTGGAGCCCTTAGAGGAGGCGGTACCCGCGGGGGAGACGCCTGTCAAGGCCGTGCCCGTGGAGGAAGTACCCGGGGAGGCCTCGCCCATGGAAGAAGTACCCGGGGAAGCCTCGCCCCCGGAGGAAGGGCTTGCTGAGGCGATGCCTATAAGAGAAGGCCGCAGAAGTGAGTCTCGCGCAGAGAGCGCTCGAGATAGGCGACCCGAGCCTGTGGAGAATGTGGTGGCGAGGAAAATTGGGGGTAAGGTCTTCAAGCTGGGGTGACTGCTGAGTCAGGAGGAGCAAGACGAGGTGGCAGCGGTAATCTCGCGTCACTTGGACGCATTTGCATGGTCCGCCTCGGACATGCCAGGCATCGACCCCGACTTTTTGTGCCACCATCTCACTATGGACTTGAATAAGGCGTGCCCCAAGGATTCGTATCCTTTGCCCAGCATCGACGCGTTAGTGGACAGCGCCTCGGGTTGCAAAATGCTGAGCTTCTTGGATGCATTCTCGGGGTACAATCAGATCAAGATGCATCCACGTGATGAGAGCAAAACGACGTTTATGACTGAAACGTGTAGTTACTGCTACAAGGTCATGCCGTTCGGGTTGAAGAATGCAGGCGCCACCTACCAGAGATTGATGGATAAGATCCTTGCACCTATGTTGGGTAGAAACGTGCAGGCCTACGTCGACGACATGGTAGTGACCTCCCAGGAGAAGGGGCGACACACAGCTGACTTGGAAGAGCTGTTCACCATGATAGCTAAGTACCGCCTCAAGCTGAATCCGGAGAAGTGCGTTTTTGGGGTCAAGGCGGGAAAGTTCTTAGGATTCATGCTCACCGAGCGGGATATAGAGGTGAACCCCGACAAGTGTGCGGTGATCCTAGTCATGAGGAGTCCCGCCTCGGTGAAAGAGGTACAGCAGCTGACAAGGCGGATGACCGCACTATCTAGATTCGTCTCAGCTGGAGGAGACAAGGGGCATCCTTACTTCCAATGCCTCAAGCAAAATAGTAGGTTCGTATGGACCGAGGAGTGCGAGGCGACATTCCTCAAGCTCAAAGAATATCTGGCGGCTCCTCCTGTGCTCTGCAAGCCACGGGAGGGGGTGCCCTTGAGGTTGTATTTCGTAGTGACTGAGTGGGCGATTAGTGCAGTGCTGGTTCAAGAGCAAGACCAGACTCAAAAGCCCATATACTTCGTCAGTAAGGTCTTGCAGGGGCCGAAGACGAGGTATCAATCATTGGAGAAGGCGGCTCTGGCGGTGTTCTCGGCTAGGAGGCTCCACCATTATTTCCAAAGCTTTACGGTAGTGGTGATGACGAACCTCCCTATCCAAAAGGTGTTGCAGAAGTCAGACGTCGCAGGAAGGATGGTTCGTTGGGCGGTAGAGCTGTCTGAGTTTGACGTTCAGTACGAGCCCAGGGGCCCCATCAAGGGACAAGTATACATTGACTTCTTGGTAGAACTCTCGCCAGGAAGCACACAGCAAGAGGTGGAGGTAGGCTCGCAGTGGATGCTTTCGGTGGATGGGTCATCCAATCAGCAAGGAAGTGGAGCCGGCGTGGTCCTGGAGGGGCCAAAGGGTTTGCTGATTGAGCAGGCCTTGAGGTTTGCATTCAAAGCCAACAACAACCAAGCAGAGTACGAAGCTCTCATAGCTGGGATGCTCTTAACTAAGGAGATGGGCGCGCGGAGTCTGTTGGTGAAGAGCGACTCATAGTTGGTCACAGGGCAGGTAACTAGGGGGTACCAAGCTAAGGACCCGCAGATGGCGGCATATTTGAAGTACGTCCAGGTCCTGAAGGGAGCATTCGTGGCATTTGAGTTGGTCCACGTCCCAAGGGAGCAGAATGTCAGAGCTGACCTGCTCGCTAAGCTGGCCTACTCAGGCAAGGGGGGAAGGCAGAGGACGGTCATCCAGGAGACCCTCAAGGCGCCACGAACGTTTGTGGCAGATAATAGGGTGGATGTCCTGATGGCATTTCATGTGTTCTTCTTGAATCAAAGTAGTAAAATGGATGCGAAAGCAATGGGTGAGTGAAACAAAGCCCTCCTAGGAGTTGTGATGGCTTTGAAGGTGCATGATGAGTATGAATTAGAGAGGTTCGGCCAGCTCTATGAAGAAAGGTGAAGGGAGTGAAGTTTATAGCCTAGATTTCTAGGAGAAGTATAGCTAGTGCACAAAATGGGCAGCATAACAATACTCAAATAAACTTGTCCAATACAATGAAATAGCCTCCCTATTTATAGGCTAGGTGGACGTAAATGTTAAGCCACCTTTCTAAAGAAAATAAAACCAAAAATTAAATCTAAATCTAAGGTGCCATGACCGGCCATACACTACCCTAGATTCTAGAAGGTTTCCATCAAAAATGCTTTCTACACTATCCTATCTACTAAGTACCCCCAATGGGCCTTTATGCAAACATATACAAAGCCTTCTCTCTTCCATCCGTGGCCTCATTTGCTTGTGTTTGAATATGTTTGGCCATTGATCTTGTAAGGGGTCCTAGACGGTCTAGCTCCATGGATAGCCTCCCTCCTTCACGGTCTAGACGCTCACCTTCACGTCCTAGACGCTTACTTTCACGTCCTAGACGCTCACCTTGGTCTTGGTCTTGGTCTAGACGCTCTCCTTGGCTTGTGCCTTGGCTTCCTTGGGTAGGTGTGCTTGGCCCTCCTCCATCATCCCCTCCCCCTTGGAAAGGATTTGTCCTCAAATCCAGCTCGTCATCGTCATTGGTTCCTACAAATGGAGAAAGATCAATTACATTAAAAGTGTCATGTACTCCATATTCAAGAGGTAGGTCCAATTTATAAGCATTGTTGTTGACTCGCTTGAGAACTTGGAAAGGTCCATCACCTCGGGGACTTAGTTTGGACTTCCTTTGAGTTGGAAATCTATCTTTGCGAAGGTGAAGCCAAACTAAGTCTCCTTCCTCAAAAATTATTTCTCTCTTCCCTTTGTTGTTGTATTTTGTGTACTTCTCATTTTGTTGTTGTATTTGAATTTTAATCTTCTCATGCATTTTCTTGATAAAATCAGCTTTGATTACTCCTTCCTTATGCACAAAATCTTGTGGATTAGGAAGGGGTATCAAATCCATGGGCGTGAGAGGATTAAAACCATATACTACCTCAAAAGGAGAAGCATTAGTAGTCTTGTGAACGACTCTATTGTAAGCAAATTCAATGTGGGGAAGGTACTCATCCCAAGATTTGTGGCTTCCCTTCATGATAGCCCTAAGCATAGTTCCAAGAGATCTATTGACTACTTCGGTTTGACCATCCGTTTGAGGATGACAAGAAGTTGAAAATTGTAGTCTTGTTCCAAGTTTACCCCAAAGAGTTTTCCAAAAGTGGCTTATAAACTTGGGATCTCGATCGGACACTATACTTCTAGGGAGACCATGGAGTCGCACCACTTCTCTAAAGAAGAGTTTAGAAATATTTTGAGCATCATCCACTTTGTGGCATGGAATAAAGTGGGACATTTTGCTAAAACGGTCCACTACCACAAAGATAGAGTCATGGCCTCTTGCAGTCCTAGGAAGTCCTAAAATGAAATCCATGCTAATGTCTTCCCAAGGAGCATTTGCAATCGGCAAAGGGGTGTAGAGTCCATGCGGCATTGTTCTAGACTTTGCTTTTAAACATGAGATACATCTAGAACAATGTCGTTGGACATCTTTCCTCATGTGTGGCCAACAAAATTTTGCTTTTAAAAGATCTAGAGTTTTATCAACTCCAAAATGGCCCATGAGTCCCCCTTCATGTGATTCTTTGACAAGGAGTTTTCTATGTGTTCCTTGGGGAATGCAAAGTTTTCCTTCTTTAAAAAGATATCCCTCGGACACATAGTAACCTCCTTGCGCTCTATGTAGACATTGGGCATAGATGGATGAGAGTTCTTGATCTTCTTGGTAAAGCTCTCTTATGTGGTCAAATCCAAGAATTTGGGCACCTAGTTTTGAAAAGAGAGTGTGCCGTCTTGAAAGAGCATCGGCCACTATATTGGTGCTTCCTTTCTTGTATTTGATTACATAAGGAAATTGTTCAAGAAATTCCATCCATTTAGCATGTCTCTTGTTGAGCTTGTGTTGGCCCTTTAAATATTTTAAAGACTCGTGATCACTATGGATAACAAATTCTTTGGACACAAGGTAGTGTTCCCAAGTCTTTAGGGCTCGCACAAGAGCATAGAGCTCTTTGTCATAGGTGGGGTAGTTGAGGGTGGCACCATGGAGTTTTTCACTAAAATAAGCAATGGGGTGTCCACCTTGCAACAAAACCGCACCTATGCCTACCCCCGATGCATCACACTCTATCTCAAAAGTTTTGGAAAAATTTGGAAGAGATAGAATGGGTGCATTGGTGAGTTGAGCTTTGAGCCTTTGAAAGGCTTGCTCATGCTTTTCATTCCAACAAAATGCAACATCTTTTTTCACAAGTTCATTCAATGGAGAAGCTAGACTAGAAAAATTAGGGACAAACCTTCTATAGAAGCTAGCTAACCCATGAAAACTTCTTACTTCACTTACATTTTGTGGAGTTGGCCACTCGCGGATGGCTTTGATTTTCTCGGGATCTACATGCACCCCCTTTTTGTTAACTATGAAACCTAAGAAAACTACACTATCTACACAAAAGGTACACTTATCCCTATTGGCAAAAAGACTATTTTTCCTAAGAACTAGAAGAACTTCCCTAAGGTGACTTAGATGGTCTTCTAGGCTTTTACTATAGACTAAGATATCATCAAAGTAAACTACTACATATTTACCTATACAATCCCTCAAGGTGTGATTCATAAGCCTCATGAATGTGCTTGGAGCATTAGTAAGCCCAAAGGGCATCACCAACCACTCGTATAGTCCAAATTTGGTCTTAAAAGCGGTTTTCCACTCATCACCCTCCTTGATTCGAATTTGGTGATATCCACTTTTAAGGTCAATTTTGGAGAATAGAGTTGACCCATGCAATTCATCAAGCATATCATCAAGCCTTGGGATTGGATGCCTATACTTGATGGTGATGTTGTTGATTGCTCTACAATCACAACACATACGCCATTTTCCATCTTTTTTTGGCACCAACAAGACAGGTACAGCACAAGGGCTTAGGCTCTTTTGAACCCAACCCTTCTCCAACAAGTCTTGAACTTGTGATTCTATCTCCTTTGTTTCCTCGGGGTTGGTTCTATAAGCAGGCCTATTTGGTAGGCTTGCCCCCGGTATAAAGTCAATTTGATGTTCTATCCCCCTAAGAGGAGGAAGCCCAATGGGTCCTTCTTGGGAGAATAGATCTTCAAATTCACTCAAAAGGTTTTCTACTTGAGGAGGTAAAACCATGAGTTCACTACTTGTGGCAGTGCATGTAAGTGCTCCTTTACAAAAGATAAGGCTTGGTTGTTCAACAAGAAGCAAGTTTTCAAAAACATTTTCAAGAGGTTTTTCTTGTTGACCAACCTTGTGGGAAGGAACACTCTTCTCCCACGCCTTTCTATCCCTAAGGATTTTCTCTTTTTCTAGCTCTTTTTTTTTTGTTTTCCTCATCCCTCTTTCGTTTCATTTGTATTTGGTCTTTCACCACTTGAGAATGTGGTAAAGGACTAAGTACAAACTTCTTATATTTATGGTTGAAGGAAATCTCGTTAGTGAGACCATCATGCAAGGTTTTCTTGTCAAATTGCCATGGCCTCCCTAATAAGATATGGCAAGCTTCCATAGGCACTACATCACATAAAACTTTGTCTTTGTAGTTCCCTATGGAAAACTTGATTTCCACTTGCTTGTCTACATGTAGTTCCCCATTTTCATTAAGCCATTGAAGTTTGTAAGGTTTTGGGTGAGGAACTACTTGTAGCTTAAGCTTTTCAACCATCCTAGCACTACAACAATTACAACTAGATCCACTATCCACAATGAGAGAACATATATTTTCTAAAACATTGCATCTTGTATGAAAGATGTTCTCCCTTTGTGTTTCCATGGATGTGCTAGGGTGATTGTTGAGGGTTCTCCTAATCATAAGCAATTCTCCCTCTAGTGGAGCTACCCTCTCATCCTCTCCCCCTTCCTCTTTCTCACTAGGCTCATCCTCGCCACTAGTGTACTCGTCTACACCTTTTAAAAACAAAGTCCTTTGGTTTGGACATTGTGCTTGCACATGCCCCCTACCATAGCACTTAAAACACTTGACATCTCTAGCTCGGATGGGTGGGGTTGAGGTTTCTTTGGTGAAGGGTTTGGTAGGCTCTTTTGGTTTTTCCTTGGATGTACTACCCTCCCTTCTAAACTCTTTCTTGGGATAAAAGCTAGAATAGGGGCTCACCTTTTGACTTGAAGTTTTGCGCAAGTTTTGTTGCTCAACTTTAATGCAAAGTTGAACCAAATCATTCAAGTCTTGATAAGGTAAGAGCTCTACTCTATCTCTTATCTCAAGTGATAGGCCACTAAGGAACCTAGCAATGGTGGTTTCCTCTTCCTCTCTAATAGAGGCTCTCATCATATAGAGCTCCATCTTTTGTCTATACTCCTCTACGCTCATATTTCTTTGTTGGAGTCTTTGGAGCTTGTCCATTAACTCCCTATGGTAGTAAGAGGGTATATGTCGACGTCTTAGGGCTCCCCTAAGGTCATTCCAATATGTAATGGAAGGTTCCCTATGAAGATGTCTATCTCTTTCGAGAGAGGTCCACCAATACATGGCATTTCCTTGGAAACTAAGGGTGGCTAGGGGTACTTTTCGTTCCTCACTTACCCTATGGCAAGCAAAAAGTTGCTCTACCTTCATCTCCCAATCTAGATATACTTCTACATTTTCCTTACCATGGAAATGAGGTAGGTCTACTCTTGTTTCCCTTGGCACCTCTTGTTCCCTTTGCCTAGTTCTTCTAGGGGGTGGTTGGTAATAATCATTGATTCTACGGCTTCCCTCCCCTAGAGATTCAATACTTTGAGAATGTGATGCATGAGTTTTTTTTTATTTTTGTGATTTTTGTGACTTCTCTTCTTGAGCTTTAGCCAACTCATTGATTTTGTTTTCATTCTCCAATTGTCTAAAAGAGATTAATTGTACCGCTTGGGATACTTCTTTTAAAAGAGTTTTCAAAGATTTTACTTCACTTTCTATAGACTTTGGAGAGTGAAAAGAAGAAGACATGGCTAAAACTTTGTGTATATAGGTGTTTTACTTGGAGAAAGTTTAGGAAAGTTAGAGAAGGGAGTTTTCCAGGTAAGGGAGGTGAGTCACAATGGACTACTTAAGTACCAAGCCTTTTCCTTGCCAAAAACTTTTCCTCCAATGACTTCACACAAAATTTTCTCTTAGTAGAACACTTAGAACACAAGAAGTTGAGAAATCAAAAAGCAAGAAAACTATGTAAGCTAGATATGCAGCAAACTAGTCGGTATAGCACAAAATTAAACAATACTAAACATGCAAAACGTTTCTACCAAAACAAAAGAAATACAAGTTCAAACAAGCAACAAATTACTAAACAAAATAACTATGCTATTCGGCCCTAGGTGAGGCTTCTTGGACACTTTGAGCCCTTGAAGACACACTCACCGTCTAAAACGTAATTTAAAAGAGGTAATTAACAATAAACCAAGTTGTAAAGGAGATAAGAAAACCCCCTTTGTTGTTCCTCTTTTTGGTTAGTGCACTTTCTTTGTTGTCTTGATTGTTGATCTTCTAGGTGTTTGTAGTGTTTGTTTCAAGAAGCTTGTTTCGGCCTTAGCTTGACTCCTCCTTAGAAAGTTGGCTTTAATTCTCCAATTTCCAGCACCTATTCACAAAGGCTTAACCTTAAACCAAGTCAATTTCCATGCACATAAGCACCAAGAGAGAATTAATTTCCAGCACCCACAAAAGAGAGGTCAAGAAACAAAAGCAAGAAACAAATTTAATTGAAAGAAAACAGTACCACCAAAAGGATTTATAATATGACAACTTAGAAAGAGATTCAAGGAATTAAAGCAAACAATTAAAGGTACTCAATAAAAGTTGGCACACAAAAGGAATTCCTAAAGAAAAGCACTAGATTAGATGACCAAATAAAAAAAACAGCACCACTGGAAAATGTTGTGGGCCAGAAAACAGTTTTGTTCCCCGATTTATGCTGAGCTGTAATTGTAAAATTTGTTTCTGAAATTTGGATACAAGAAAATTCAGGATCTTAGCTAAATTTTGGCTTTGGAATCACCTAAAACGCATGCACCATTTTTTTTTAATAATTTTTGCAAATTTGGTGTGCAGTTAGGCCAGCTGTAACGCTCAAGATTCGCACTCTGATTTTGTGAGATTTATCATTTTTTTTCTGTTGCTTCTTTTGACCTCATTCTTTTTTTGTCCTTTCTATAACACCTTAAACTTGCTTTTTCCAGAAATTCAGAATTTTCCTATGGGTGGAAAAATTTTGGTAAACAAAACAGCCCAGAACAGAGAGGTGTTACAGGGGAAATCTGGAAAACTGGAAGAAAACAGCAAGATAACCAAAATTAACACAATGGAAAAGTGAGAATGGAAATTGTGTATGAACTAAGACACAATTAGGAACTCAAACTAAAAATAAAAAGCACCAAAGGATCAAAATAACAGCAGATTAAAGCAATATAAAGAGACCCAAAACAAGAAACAATCAAGCCAAAAAATAGGACTACTAAGAATTGATGACAATATGGATGAACATGACTTGACAAAACATGTATAGATTCAGAAATTTAAAGACTCAAAGCATAATATGAAGCAAAATAATGAAAGCAATAAAGACTCAAAGCCTAAAACAAAAATAGCAACACAAAGGTGTATGGAATCCTATCACAAATTGCACAAGAACTTGTTCAAGATCAAATGAACAAGAGTGCTTGGGTTGGATCTTCCACAAAGCACACCAAGAACAAACTAAAATATAAAAACAGCAAGACAAGTAAGGAATTGAAATGACAAAGATGAAATAAAGAAGAACTGAAATTAAAAAGACAAGCTACTCATCTTGAAGAACCAATAGCTCATGATACCAAATGATGGCATTTCATGTGTTCTTCTTGAATCAAAGTAGTAAAATGGATGCAGAAGCAATGGGTGAGTGAAACAAAGCCCTCCTAGGAGTTGTGATGGCTTTGAAGGTGCATGATGAGTATGAATTAGAGAGGTTCGGCCAACTCTATGAAGAAAGGTGAAGGGAGTGAAGTTTATAGCCTAGATTTCTAGGAGAAGTATAGCTAGTGCACAAAATGGGCAGCATAACAATACTCAAATAAACTTGTCCAATACAATGAAATAGCCTCCCTATTTATAGGCTAGGTGGACGTAAATGTTAAGCCACCTTTCTAAAGAAAATAAAACCAAAAATTAAATCTAAATCTAAGGTGCCATGACCGGCCATACACTACCCTAGATTCTAGAAGGTTTCCATCAAAAATGCTTTCTACACTATCCTATCTACTAAGTACCCCCAATGGGCCTTTATGCAAACATATACAAAGCCTTCTCTCTTCCATCCGTGGCCTCATTTGCTTGTGTTTGAATATGTTTGGCCATTGATCTTGTAAGGGGTCCTAGACGGTCTAGCTCCATGGATAGCCTCCCTCCTTCACGGTCTAGACGCTCACCTTCACGTCCTAGACGCTTACTTTCACGTCCTAGACGCTCACCTTGGTCTTGGTCTTGGTCTAGACGCTCTCCTTGGCTTGTGCCTTGGCTTCCTTGGGTAGGTGTGCTTGGCCCTCCTCCATCATGTCCTCCATGTCAGCACGACCAGGGGAAAGCCGAAGAGCCATCAATCTTTGATTCAGGACACGGCGAGGGTCCCCAGCATCAGCGTTTATCCGACCTCGCCCGAAGAAGAGGATTGTATGCAGGTGTGCGTCTTAAAAGAGGGGGGCACATGGATGACGCCCTATAGGCGTTACCTCGCAGATGGGATCCTCCCAGTAGAGCCCGAAGAGGGTAAGAAGATAAAGAAAAACTGTGCGAGGTACACTCTCGTGGATGGAGCACTATTCAGGCACGGGTTCATGCACCCGATTCTAACATGTGCGAGCGGAGGCGAGTGCACAAGGATAATGTCTGAGCTCCATGAAGGGATCTGTGGAAGCCATGTAGAGGGGAGGTCTTTGGCGTCCAAGGTGATCCGTGCGGGGTTCTACTGGCCGACAGTAAGGGAGGATTGTGTGAGGTATGCCCAGCGATGCAAGTAGTGCCAAATGCACGCTGACTGGCACAAGGCGCCTCCAGAAGAGCTGAGGTTAATTTATAGCCCGTGGCCTTTCCACACATGGGGAATTGACATTCTGGAGCCTTTTCCTATGGTAATAAGGCAAATGAAGTACTTGATAGTAGCCATCGAGTACTTCACAAAGTGGATAGAAGCAGAACCAGTGACACAGATTACTGCACACAAGGTACAACACTTCGTTTGGAAAAACATTGTGTGTCGATTCGGTGTGCCGAGGCGTCTGGTCTCGGATAACGGTACTCAGTTTGCAAGCCAGCAACTGGGGAAGTTGTGTGCAAAGGTAGGCATCAAACAGGTGTTTGCATCAGTCGAACACCCCCAGACGAAGGGGTAGGTAGAGTCCGCGAACAGAATTTTATTAAGGGGTTTGAAGAGGAGGCTTGAGAAAGCCAAAAGAGCATGGGCGGAAGAAGTACCGAGGATTGTGTGGGCTTATCATACCATGCCCCAGTCTTCCACCATGGATATGCCGTTCAGCCTAGTGTACGGGTCGGACGCCATGATCCCAGTGGAAATCCATGAGAGCTCACTGCGCTTTCAGAGTTTCGTGGCTGAAGAGTCCAACGAGGAGAGGAGGGTGAATCTAGACCTATTGGACGAGTCCAGGGAAGAGGCAAGAATAAAGGCTGAGGCAGTGAAGAGAAGGGTGGAGCACCAGTACAGCTCCAAGGTGAGGCCTCGTCAGTTCCAGGTAGTGGACCTCATCATGCGCAAGGCTCACCCGTACGAGTTAGAGAACAAGCTATCTCCCAAGTGGACCGGGCCCTTTAGAGTAACCGAGGCTAAGGGGAACGAATCGTACAGGCTTGAAACTCTGGAGGGAGGCCCTATTCCACGCACCTGGAATGCAACTAATTTGAAGTTTAACTTTAGTTAAAAACTTTATGTAGAACACAATTTAAAGGGGACACTCTTTTTCCCTCTCGGGGGTTTTTTAATGAGGTCACCCGAGTAAAAAGCAGTTTAAGCATTCATTGTCTCGAATTTCCCTTTCTCACAATGTAAAGAAACGTTAAAAGGAAAGGGTGCGGTTCATTAAGAACGAGCTCGCCACCATGGTGTGTAGACACCTCAGTAGGAGGGACGCGGATATCTCCTCTAGGCGTGAACACCAAGCGCGCGAACCAACTTGGACGTGAAGACACCCCAAAGGGAGTGCCGGGAGCGCACTCTTCGGGCGTGGGCGTCAAGTTTAAAAGGTACGCATAGTATAGTTAAATCTGGGCGTCTAGCCCCTGGGCAGGGGTTAACGGATTCCTTCGGGACGCCCCCTCCCCAGGTAAGAACGGGTAGCCCCGGTGTCTGATGTATAGACACCTCGCAAGGAAGTGGCGGGGGGCGCCTCCTTCGAGTGTGGGCATTGGGCAGTGAGGAAGTTCGGAGCAGTGGAAAGCCAGGCGACTTGGTGCAGATACACACCATGTAGGAGAAGTGCCATCCTTCGGGAAACCTTCTCCTTAGGCGTAATCACCAAGTCCCTGGTCATCTTGGTGTTTAGACACAGCGGGGACGATACGACACTACTTTCAGCATGCCTCTCCTCGGGCGTGGGCATCAAGTACACTGATCGCCTTGGTGTTTTTAGACACACCGAGGACGAGACAGCGCTGCCTCCAGGCAGGCCTCTCCTCGGGTGTGGGCACCAAGTGCGCAGAGATAAGAACCAGTTGCCTTGGTGTTTAGACACCCCGTGGACGATATGGCGCTGCTTCCAGCAGGCTTTTCCTCGGGCGTGGGCACCAAAGGGCAACTTTGTCCCAAGTGTCTAGACACGCTGAGGACGATACAACCTTGCGTTCAATAGGTCTCTCCTTGAGTGTGGGCACCCAGTACGAGCAGGTAGGCTTCAGCCAAGATAAGTCCTCCTTCGCCTCTGAGCGATGTCGAGGCTGGAAGAGCTAAGTCCTCCTTCGCCTCTGACCGATGCCGAGGCCAGAAGAGCTAAGTCCTCCTTCGCCTCTAAGCGATGCCGAGGCCAAAAGAGTTAAGTATAGATCGAAGGTAGGCATCGCAGTGCCACGAAGAAGGGCACGTGCTGCCTATAGTTCGCAAAGCAAGTAAGCAAGTCGAAGTAAGTCCAAGATAAAGTAACAGATAGACCTTTGAAAACAGCAAGGAGAGTCAATGGTCGACACGAAGATAAAGTAAAAACACGTTGACCAAGTAGTAAAGGAAAAGAAGAGTATACAAGAATATGAAGACAAAATGACTAATTATATTCAAGCATAGCAGTACAAAGAAATGGGCGTCCCTGAGGTTACACAATTAGAAAGGAGGCTAATCCTCAGGGATATATAAGGGTACGACTTTGCCTTCAACGATGTGGTTGAGAGGGCCGCAGCTAGAGGTGTTGATCCCTGGATTTGCGCAGGCCGCTTGAGCTATGGCCTCTGCGAACCCGTCAACGAAGGCACCCGCGACGTCATCGATAAGCTCTTTCTCTGCGGGAGGCCATCTCTTTGTCTTTAGCTGTTAAAGCTTCGTCCTTCTCTGCCCTCAGTTTTGCAAAATCAACTTCCAACAAGTAGAAGGCTTTGGTCTTGTCGTCGAGCGTCGCTTCAACCTCGCCCAGTTTTACCTCTCGATCAACACATTGGTCCTCGAGTTTCTTCGTTTTGATCTTGGAAGCTTCAGCCACATCCTTGATCTCAGCAACACCCGTGCGAAGAGGCACAACTTGCCCCATAAGTTTAGTGTAGCTCTGACCTGCTTCATGGAGTCTTTTGTTGGCGGCATCTTTCGCTTTTTGAGCTTCCTTCAAAGTCTCTTTGTAGGAAACCTCTTGATGGAACCAGCGACGCTCTTGGGCCTGAGTTTGCTCCTTCAGCGAGGTCAGCTCCTCCTCGAGGGCAAGGCAGCGGTTGGCTTTTGCCTCAGCTTGTTCTCGCCAAGAGCGGGCGTTGGAAAGGTATTCCCCAACGCAGTAGGCGACACCCTCTTCTGTGGTCGTGTCAGTTTGGTGCATGAAGCATTTTATGAAGCCTTGGACTGGTGGGGGAAGCTCTGGGACCGGCGCAGGTGTAGGTGTGGGTGCGGACTCAACCCCACCCCCCAAAGCCAGTTGATGGGGCGATGATGTGGCACTTGGAGGGTGCTCCCTTAGGGATTCAGCACCATGGTTGGAGGAAGAACGGGAGGTGACGACCTTGTTGGTCCTCCTCCTCTTGAAGACTTGCCCATCCTCGGTGTCTTCATCATCCTCAGAGGGAATCATCACCACCCCTTTGCCTTTGTCTAGGGGGGCTGGTGCGGTTGCAGTCTCGACCATGGCGATGGGCACGACCGCGATGGGAGGTGGAGAGCTAGGGTTGGGAGTGGCATGAGGGAAGGAAGCTCTTGGGCAGTTGCTGTTGTGGGAGGTCTTGAGGGTGAGATGTTGGAGAAGTTGGAGGAGTAGGCTCAGGGGCTGGTTGCGTGGAAGCATCAGCTCCTTTGGATGTGGCTTTGCCCCGGTTTGCCAAAGCATTGGCAAGCCTCAACCTCTTGTTCATATCCATTTTTGAATCTGCACCAAGAAAGCAAACAAAGCAAGCATGAAGTATAATCAGCTACTCTATGGAGACCTAAGGCAAACAAGTAGTTCACACACGAACAAGAGTAAACGTTGGCAGAAGCAGAAATCAGAGAAAATAAGTAGGGAGTAATTCCCATACTAAGGTATTGGGTGAGGGCTTCGGAGTTATATTCACGCGCTATCAGCTCAGCAGTGTTCAAGACCCCCACGCTGGCGAAAATCAGGCAAACCTCTCGATCTGTTGAGGGTAGTTCGTCTAAGGTTTTGGGTTTGGTCAGCTTCAGTTTCTGTACCCAGTACAAGGGGAAGCCATCCAGCGCTGTGCGATCATGATCAGTGCAGCACACCCTGAAGAACTTGCCCCTCCATCCCTTGTAGGATTGTTGGAACAGAGATAGAAGGATCCTTCCGGCGATGCTGCTGAAGCTGACCCAGAGGCTTTTTGCTTGTTTATTGACCTCGAAGAAGTGAAGGAATATGTCCACGGAGGGGGGTTGGCCAAAGTACCCACAAAGAATTCCAAACGCCTTGACAAAGGCCCAGCTATTGGGGTGTAGCTGGGCAAGGGCGACGTTGATTTCGGTTAAGAGTTCTCTCTTGAACCCAGAGAAGGGCAAAGGCAGGCCTATGCGCTTGAACACGGTCTGATAGAAGAAGAAGAAGGCCTCCCCGTTGTTCGACCGGTCGTCCACACAAACGGGCTCCCCGGGTGTGCAAGAGCGCACATAGATGTAGGCATCATGCCTTTTGGCGAAGGCGTCGTGTTTGTAAACACCTGGTTCGCCTACATGGGCCCTCCAATTAGCTATGGTGGTTAAGGTTGAAGTCTCAGCCAACAGCTCATCAGAAGCCCAAGGGTACTGAGACTTGTAGTTGACGCTGGGAGGTGGAGGGTTGGCGGTGGTTTTGGTACGCGCCATTGCACAGTAAAGAAGGTTGAGAAAAAGAAATAACAAAGGTTCAACAAACAAGGGTTATGGCGCAAAAGGGGAAGAAACCCCAGAAAAACCCTACCCACACGAGAAGCTCAGAAACAAGGGAGCGAAGAAGCGAGGAGGAAGAGCTCGAATGCGAGAAATATAAACAGACACAGGCAGTTATATCAGTACAAAAAGTTGAGAGAAAGAGCTATCGAAGAAGAAAAACCATACCTTTGAATGATCGGAAAAAGGAAGATTTTGGGTTTGAGGAGAGAGTTCAGAGAAAGCTTCGAGAAGAAGATGAATAGTGAAGAAATGGGGGGAATTGATGAAACAGTGCTCAGAGCGCGCGATTTTGAAAGGTATAACGTAAACCTTTAGAAGCGCTAGCGACGCTCAGCCTCAGCCGCAGGATTGGGCCACGTCTCGAGAGATTAATGCGCCACTTAAGTGTCACGTCACCAGCACAGAGAGCGTCACGTGGGACGGTAGGGCGAGGCCTTAGTCTTTTCGCTCAAAACGGTTATCAGCTCAAGACTTGGGGGCTTGTGTACCGACCCGTCCTCGGGCGTTGACCAAAGACAAACATACGATGGGACCCACCAAGGGGATCCAAGGAGGAAAGTTAGTGTTGACCGCCTTGGGCGTCGCCAGGCATGGGTGTCACCAGGCATGGGCGTCGCAGGTATGGGCGTCGCCAAGTGTGGGCGTCGCCAGCTTTGGGCGTCGGCAGGTTCAGGCGTCGCCCACCTTTAAAGGCGTGACCCGTTATCCTGAGAGCGTGCGTTGGGCCAGATGGTGCCACCCCCCGATACCCACGGGTAGGGAAGATCGTGGAGGGGACGAAACAGTGAGAGGCCACGGTACGGGCGTAGAGGCCTCAGGCCTCGGCACATAAGAACAGTAATAAAGAGAAGAGAAAGGTGGCTTCAAGGCCATATTTCCAGTACCAGCAGGGAGCGACCTGACTCATGAAGTACCCACGCCACCTTTGGAGAACTGCTGGGACAGACACGACCCGGGAGAGGGCCACGTCCCAAGGGTGATCTACGTGCATGGTGCGAGAGGAAGGCTGAGATACTCCCAGGGCGAATGACTAGAGGCTGGGGCGCATGAATTGGCACCCAGGTAGTCACCCCCTGCGCCGGATGCACTTCGAGGAGGGAAAACTTACGCGCTGGGATTTCCCTAAGTTGGGTTACAGCGTCGTAAGGCCTTCCGTGTGGAGTTGCGCTTAAGTCATAAGTGACACGTGGCAGTAGCACTGAAACCCAAGGTATATAATCTTTCCTGAAAGCTTATAGAGGTACGTTCTCACATTCTTACACACACTTGAATCATTTGTGAGCTTACACATTGTACGCACGAGTGATTTGAGCACCAGAGAGAAGTTCGTTAGAATACAGTTACGCGCCTTCAGAACACCACAGTTACGGTGTTCCGATACGGATGTGCATAGTTTTTTCTGCCTACTGAATTGAGCGTCGGAGTGCAAACGACCGCTAGGGCGCCCTTTGTTCCCTCTGTTTCAGGTACTCACGGCGGCGAAGGGTGGTGATCTGGAACAAAGAAGAAGGAGTCATGTCTTAGCTGCGCACGAAGCACGATCTGGTCAACCGGCATGAACAAAAACATCTACCATAAATCATCCATATCAAAATCAATATATTCACATCTTATTTCAAACAATATTATGTATTACTCATAAATAATCAATCATGCAAACAAAATTTGAAATTGGTGACCACGTCACCCCCACATCCAAATCCTCTAGCCTAGGGTTCTATTGAAAATTTAAACTAGCTCTCCTTACTTGAACTTGAGCAGATGCTCACTAAGAGCTCCAAACCTACCAAAAGCTCAATGGTAGCTTAACCTGCACCATAGAGTCCTGATAAAAAATCTAACTACATAACTAGAACTCTGAGTTAATAGAGATTAACCCTGAAGCTAAAAGAGTCACATGCAAAGTCTATGCAAAGACAAACCTAACAAGTTCAAAATTTGACTTAAAGAGAATAACAAAAATGAATTTACTCTATTAAAGATTCTAATCAGGCAGTCTTGTAGTTTCACTGTCAGGAGTATGATGGCAGACTCTAATCGTCAAATTGATGAGCGAGGAAATCATAATCATAGAGAGAAGACAAAGGAAAGAATTTTATAGAGATGATGATTCTTTTAAAATGAAATCTGAAGAATTTCTATTTATATACTCTTTTAACTTTAATAATTAGAATATTGGGAAATGATGTTTTGACAACCCTAATAGATTTAGATATAAATATATATAGTAAAAGATAAATTTGTAATTAAATTATATGAAAAAATATTAAAATAATAGTATTAAGGAATGTAACGTGGTTGTATAAAAAATATGGGTTGTCAATATATTTTAATTTATATTATGACTTATAGTGATATGTTATATTAATATAACGTAATATAATAAAATATTAATATAATAAAATATTAAAATATTAAAATTATAATAATTGTAATAAAAACTATTAGTAATAAAAAATAGTAATAATAATAATAAAATTAAAATACTAATAATATCAATAATAATAATAAAATCACAATATAGTGAATCGTAACATAATAACAGTAATAATAAAAATAACCATAATGAAAAAATTCTAAAATTATTAATAATGATAAAATAATAAAAATAATAGAAATAAGAAAATACATTTATAAATGATGAATTGCAATTTAATATTTAATTGAAATTAATTTATAATAATAAGGATGATTTTATTATTTATAATATTTTTAAAATACATTTTTGACGCATTTGGTCTTTGTGAATATTAAATATCAATCTTAGTAAACTTAATCTATTAATAGGGACAATAACGGTGTAGGATTTGACCTACAAGTATAAGAGTTCATCTTACTTGATCAACATATGAATTCATGTTCCACTTATGATAATCCATTATAAATATAAAAAATTACTTGGAAAGTGATTAAGTACTGAGTATTTTTCATTAAAAACATTGGTACAGTCATAATCTTTTTTTCAAGAATATCACTAATTTTTAGATCACAAAAGAGATATATATTTCCTACCTAACCTTAAAGGTATTGAACATGTATTAAATAGTTCCAAGTTTGACTTATAAATATTCTGATCCAAAATGTTACTTTGAATTATCTATATATTCCTCTACTTGTGAAGTATTTTTTTAGACTCTACCATTATCTTGTAGTATATCAAACTATGACTTCTCAAACTCTTACACTCATCTGTTAGCATAATTCCAATTTATCACAAAGGAACACATGACCCGTTCTCATTTATCATGACATACTATTTGAAATTTTTAAATATAAAAATTATTGATGATATATTATTAAAATACATCATGTTGTTATTATATATATATATATATATACTTGAATTATACTTAAAATAAAAATTAAAGTAATAATTTAAATAAATAATTATACGGACTTCATTATGTTACAAAGAATAATTTAAAAAAAAAAACAGGCCATTATGTCATTAGAACACTAATGAAAAAATATTTTTTATGACGGTTAAAATATACTTTTCTATGTCGATTTTAGACCCGTCATTGATACAAATGATATAGAAAGTTTGTTCTTTTTTTGACGGTTGTATAATTGTCATAAAAAATCACTTTCTATGTCAAGCCTAAAAGAATCGTTATAAAAAAAAATAAATATTACTTTCTATGATAGATAATATTTTAACCGTCATGAAATATATTATTTTCTATAACAAATAATGTTTTAGTAATAACTGTCATTGAAAATGTATTTTTTTTAAAAAAATTCTAATACATTTATTTGTACAATATTTGTTGCAATAAAATAATTATAATTTTTTATTACTGATAAAAGTTAATTAAGAAAAGAGTAAATAATATTAAAAATTACACATGATGAATAAAAATGAATAAATAAAAACAAATATTGTAATAAATTTGAAAAGAAAAAAAGGAAGAGGAAACATAGTTGATGGGTTAAGGAAAGTGGGAAATAGTTACTATAGACAATAAATGCCACATTCTAGCCCTTTCAGCTGCAAAGCTTGCAGCAACCTGTGGTTCAAGAAGATATAGATAAGATTCAACAATATATATATATTGAGATCACAACAATACTAAACAATCTACTGCAATAAAAAGTCGATCTTATCATATCACCATATTACATTAACTTAGTTTTGTCAACATCTGCCACAAAACTATAAATGCTATATTCGAGAAGAAAATATTTAATTATCCAAAATAAGAAAGTGCAGTAAATAATTTCTTAGGATTTTAAGTTATCCAATTGGAGTCTTTTAGTTTATTCGAAGATTTCCTTGTTAATAAAAATACTGTTTTAAACTAGTATCAAACTCCTTAAAATAATACTTCTTTATTAGTTAGAGTATTGTTACCTGATTCTTGGCCTTTTTGAAATTCTGCTTATTCAATAGTCTAAGGGTAATAACTCTTTCTTATTCGATTTTCTTTTCTCCACATGTACCATCTTGAGTAGTTACTGCAATAGATGGTCAACCTTGACTATCTTTTACATCTTCATTTTGTTTCTTAGCAGCTTTCTGCTTTTTATCCTGCCCCAAAAAACGAAAAACATCATCAAGTGGTTACCGTGATGAACACATAAATGTAGGATTGTATAATATATTAGAAATAATTTTACTACCACTTACCAAACTCTTTAGCCTCTCTTGCTGAATTAGCTCTCTAACAGGCCGATAAGCAACAATTGTGCACAAGTTCTACATTGGACAGGTTGTCAGTGAGTAAGTAGGGTAGTTAAAAGCACAAAAACCAAAGTAACACTTGTTACACGAAAGTTACGTCCAATGTGAACAAGTGTCAAAGAATATAATAGTAAAAACCTTAAGATCACTTCCAGTATATCCTTCGGTCATACTTGCAAGTTCTTTAAAATCAAGTTCATTGTCCACCTTCTCTTTTGCTAAAAAAGTCTTCAAAATCTTTTCCCTGTTTTCCACAGATCGTAGTGCTACCATAATTTAACATTAAATAGACTCAAATGATAAGAAATATTGTTGAGCTTCATGGTCTTAGGTTGTCATACACATATATCAGAGATCAATCATTGGCTATAATATTGCACCTCTCATCTGCTTTCTCCCACCCTTAAACATAAGGAAGATGAAGTACTAATACTATGAATACAAATGAGAAAGTAGAAATGTAGTGGCAAGATGAAGGATGGATATAAAGTCAAGAACTATTATAGGTACCTTCTTTCAAATCGCCTAATAATAGCTTCACCAAGATCAAATGGCCTATTGGTTGTAGCAAAAACAAGGATTCTTTCCCTTTGCTTTGTCAAAAGTTCATCCCAAGTGATACAAACTAGCTCGGCAAACAGATGACTAGGGACACAACAAACACTTCACAATTAAGTCAGTCACCTCAGCATCCAAGACAAGGCCCCACCAAACTTCAAAAAGGACCTAGCAGAAGAAGAACTAGACATAGGCTAGAGCATCTGATATTCTTTCTTCTGGTATTTTTAAAAGACAAGTTTATGTAAATAATTTGGGCTCACTGTGGGGGTCCAAATAGAATAATAAGATAGAGTAGGGTGCGCTTAGTAATTTGGGCTTATGTCAAACCCACCTTTCTATTAGAATATATGGTCTTAAACAAGAGAGGGGTTAATTGTTTATGAAAGATTTTCGTAAACTTTGAAGGTATAATGAAGTTCAAAGCAGAATCACAGGTATAGAAATCCAAAAAGCAATCAATTAAAACTATTTAAGTTGATTAACAGAAAATCAACCAGTTGTTTTTGCGATTCAACCGGTTGTTTATATCAGCTGAATTGAAAACAACTTAAAAACATAATTTAAATGAGTTCAGGGTAACAAAAAAGGACACAAGCAATTTATATTGGTTCACTCTTATCCCAAGAGCTACATCCAGTCCCCAGAAACCATTGGGTATCTACTATGCAATCAAAATCCAGATTACAAACACACCACCAAAGAAGTGACATTGAACACCTCAAGTCACACACTTCCTTTGGCATACAAACACCACAGAAATTAGAACACCCTTTGATTCTGCACTTACACATCAATATTTAGAAATACAATAGATTCAGAAAGGATTACATCTGATGAAGATCAAATCAAAAGATTACAGCAATCCTGTTCTTGCCGGTTGACTCGAAACGCCTTCGTGCGTCTATGTCACGCTCACGTCCAGAGTCCTTATGTTCGCGTGTGCTTTCGCTGTGATGAACACCTGAAACACAAAGACAATGGTGCCCTAGCGGTTGTTTGCACTCCGACACTCAAGTTAGTACTAGGGCTAGGAAACACCAAAAACTGTATACTCTTGCTCTTGTGTGTGTGTAACGGCGCAAGAGGATTCTCCCCCCCGGCCAAGTTTGTTAACTTACTATTTATAGACTGAAACTAGGGTTTCTTGTTTACCTGAAATGGGCCTTTCTGATGGGCGGACCCAACACTGTTGTTACCTTACTCTTAGGATAACCTAGCGCGTGGGGTCCCTAACTGGAGTGCAACCTCTGACGGGATGACCACCTGGATTCCTCCTCGTGCACCTGATCTCTGGGGTCACCCGCCTCTGAGAGTGGCCTAGCTGCTCACGTGCCATGCATGCACCTCGCCCTTGATCGTGGCCCTTCCTGGTCATACCCTTCCAGTGGCTTTTATACTTTGCGTCACGCCTGAATGCGTCGTCCACTCTACATGCATGGGCACTCGTGATCTAGGCTTCTCCCTTACTGATAATTGGTGTGTGATCTGGGGTCCACTGCTCGTGGTCCTTCTCTTACTGTTTGGATTTCTGATGCCCGACCTCTCCATACTGTTTAGTGGCAAGTCGGTACATCCTGATGACCGATGTCTGACCACTCTCGGCTCCTTGGCGCATGTGCTTTGCAGGGTACTGGTCCGCGCTGCTCCTGGGACCCGCTTACGTGGCACCAACATTACCAGTGATTTAGTCAACGCCCAGGGACTGGTCGGTACAAATCCCATTCCACTTATTTGAGAAAACCCAAAAGCTTGAATGCAAATCTTGAAAACTCAAATCTCTTTTCACACTCTCTCAAATGTCTCAAAATTGTTATCTTGCTTTAAGAGAGTATAACAACCTCTTTTAAATTTAAAGCTGATTTGCAAACTTAACAGAAAACATTTAAAGCTGATTTGCAAACTTAACAGAAATTATGTTATGGGTTTTCAACAAACAATCAGTTGAATCCTCGAAACAACCGATTGAATTGGTTTGACAGCAAAGTCAACCAAGTCAAACAACTTCAAACCCTTTTCAAAAACCTCTAAGTGATAAATAACCGATTGAAACGACAAAACAACAGGTTGTTTTTCCACTTTTTCATAAAATAATCTTTTTCAAAAAGGTTTTGATTCCAAACTGTTTTAGATTCAAACAAAGAGTGGATTACACATCATTCTACCCAAAACCCACCCACACACACAGCTACTCCAGCCTTCCATCAAACACCATGGATTTGGAGACATCAAAGCTACAAGATCATCTTTGATCAACAATCTCCCCCTATTTGATGAAGACAAATCCTTGGTTGCTTGTGTTGATCTGTTTGAATATAAACCAATACCTGCAAAACAGAAACTATACTAACACAAAGCATATATAGTAGCAGGTTATGAAGGCACACAAACCAATTTTGTACATAACCAAAATAGTAGAAAAACCAGTAAAAAAAATGCCAAATACAGTGAGTGTAGCAGCAACAATGTAGCAGAATTAACAACTTCAAATCAAAGTTTGTAGTAGCAGCATACACAACACATAAACCAACACTTTCTCCCCCTAATTATATTCACAAATAGAATGAAGAAAGGGATAAAAACAGAATTAAATTGTCCACAAAAGATAAATAAAGCAAGATAAGCATAAACAATAACTAAACTTTGATTCAATCTTCCTTTCCATATTGGAACAACTTCAATATGTTCATCAAGGTTCTGGAAACGTGTATCCATGCTTTGAAATTTGTCATCAAAGTTATAAAAAATTGTAGCACAAAATTCATGGAGATTCCTTTTGGTTTTCAGCAAAGCTGTCCATCCTATTAACCATAAACCTCTCAAAAGGAGACATTAAGAGAATCCTTTCTCCTTGAATTCCAACATTTGTTCCAACACCTATATCAACAATAACATGTTCTTCTTGAGCATCAACTTCGGCACCTTCAGCATCAAGATCTTCCTCTTCTTGTCCAGCTTGCACACCACTTGAGGAACCACCTTGATCACCATCTTTGCTCACCCATTTTTCACCAATCTTGGTGAAATCCATCTTGCTAAGTGAACCATTGTTCACTTCAAAAGATTATTTCACAACTTTAGTATGTTCTTCCTCAAGGTCCACTTCAAAATAATTCAAGAATTTAGAAATCAATACAACATATGGATAGTGATAGTCACTTAACATCATTGATTTCTGCATGTGTTCCTTAATGATGTGGATCCAATTGATCATGACCTTGTTCATAATGCAATACATGTATACAAGATCCTTCTCAGTAAGCACAAAATGATTGCTCCCCCTAGGTGTGAGCATCCATGTCACAATAAAGGCAATTAGCCTTTCATTCAATTTAAGACCTCCAACTGAAAAAATTCTTACTTTTGCATGAGGATTCTTCAAGCAATTCTTGTAAAACTATATTTTGTTAAATTCCTCCACCACACCAATGTTCCCTTTGTTGATTCGCAGCCCTGCATACTTTAATCCAGTGATGGCAGTCCATACTTCATGTGTAATCTCCATATCAACCCCTTTTACATGAGAAACAAGGTTATTTCTGACAAATTGAAGGTTGGTATAGAAAACCCTTATAAGATCAGGATAAATTTTCCCTGACATCTCCAAGAACCTCTTCAGCATCTGTTCCTTGAGAAGACTTCTTAGCTCAACCAACTTCTGCTCCTTTAACCAGTTGAAAGAAAAAAGCTTTGGGTTGTTTATTGTCTTCCTACTTGCTTCATGAAGATATTTCTCAATCTTTTCATTTTCACCCGAGAACCATGCCTCAATGCGTCCTCCCCTTCTTACAGCCCTTGTTTTAATCTTTTTTTACGAAGGGGGTGTGGGTTCCATGAAGACAAAGAGAAAAATAGAAAAGCAAAATGAGATTTTTGGGCAGATTTAAAACCAATAAGAGATGTGGCAATGGGTTGTTTTTGTGAAGAGAAACAACTGCATATGAGTTTATATAGTCACAGTAGTTCCAATCCTTGGCATTTAGTGGGTTTCAGTCTTTAAAAAGAGAATTTGGTCCAAGACTACACAGTGGCACGTCACTTAGTGACAGATTTCACATGGTGGCACATGAAGACTTTGACTAGTTATAAAGGTTCTTAATTATCCAAGAAATTGTGGAATATATTCCATTAATGACAAAAGTAACACCCTTCTGAATGAAATCAGACCCATGATAAATGCACTTTGACCCATAAATGCTAGGGGAAAGAATCTGCAACAGGAAGAATGCAAAACAAATTAATTCAATTTAATGTAGTGTTGTTAGAGGGAAACAATCGATTGTTTCGTGAAGACAGTCAATTGTTTTTCTGTGACAGCAACTTAAGCATTTCACATATTAGAATTGATAGGCAAAGATGAATCAGAAAGGAAGACTTCATATAGACATTACATATATGAAAGATAAAGACATCAATCAATATTTTTCATACTACAGAATTAAAGAAAGTTCAAGAGAAGAAAATAAAAAAAAGGAAAGTCTTATCCTTTTGACAAAGTAGTTCTTTCAATAAGTCATTGTCCATGATCAAGAAATTTCACTTGGCCTCCAAGAGGACTAAGCTGGTACAACACAGTAATTGGAAGTCCAGAAGGTCCCTTCATAAGCTTGATCTTTTGAATCAAGACTCCTTGATCACTTAACAATCCTGCAAAACCATGAAATCAAGTAACAAGATTTGGTCCCCTTAATAATGTGGGTCCTTTGATATTAACTTTATCACGAGGAACCTCAGAATTCTTGGGAATCCATCTCATAACACCTCTCGGAACAAAATATTTCTAATATTGTAAAATCTAACAAATTGACCTCTCTTCATGCAATAAAAGCATGTAACAACCGGTTGTTTTGATTTTTCAATCGGTTGTTTTTCTGAAAGTTTTGAAAAAGACTTTGAAAACTCATTCTTCTTGCTCTGTGGATTAAAACCTAAACCTGCTTTTCCAAAAACACAATTTTGAGATGCCAAGACATTCTCAAAGTTGGATTTACCCTTTGAAAGCCTATCTACAATTTTCACAAGATAGTGAACCTTCATTTCAAGAGATTCACAATTTTCACAAACAAGAGAATCACACTTGTAAGAAGAGTTCTTGTAAAGCATTTCTAGATTTTCAAAATCAGTTTTTGAATTCTCCAACTCTTTTTCCAGTGCCTTGACTCTTTTTTCAAGCCAGTTATTCAACCCTTTCAATCGGTTGTTTAAGAGTGCCAAACGATTAGCTTCCTCATGTGTTTCTTTAAAAGCTTGAAGAAGTTGACTACAATTTTCAGCATTTAAAGAAGTACAAGAACTTACACTACTTGCATCATCCCCTTCCTTGGCCATCAAGCATAGATTAGCTTCTTCATCTTCACTTGATGAGGAGCTTGATGAAGAGATATCATTTTCATCCCAAGCAATGTATGCTCTTTTCGATTTTGCTTTCTTTTCCTTCTTGCTTGCCTTCTTCTCTTTATTTTGGCGTTCAGCCTTTATGTGCCCCTACTCTCCACGACCATAACAAGTATAATTCTTAGCATTAAAATCACTAGTTTTCTTGTTGCCATACCTTTCTTTATTGGAGTCTTTGTTGCGGTTCTTCTTCAAGAATTTGCTGAACTCTTTGGACAACAAACTAAGAGTTTCTCCTTCACTCTCATCACTTGAAACTTGATTGTTCTTGTGCTTAGCAATTTTCAAGGCAGTGTTTCTTACATGCTTATCTTCACTCTCTTGAATGTTGAATCTATTCATCTCCAACTCATGTTCCCTAAGCTTTCCAAACAAGAAGGTTGTAGTCAAAGATGTTAAGTCCCTTGATTATGAGATAGTCGTGACTTTAGGTTGCCAAGATCTATCAAGACATTTGAGAATCTTGATATTCAACTCTTCTTTGTCAAAGACCTTTCCAAGACTCATGAGATGATTGACAATGTGAGTGAACCGCTTTTGCACATCCGCAATTGATTCTCCTTTGAGCATTCTGAACATCTCATACTCTTGGATTAGAGTGTGTTTCCTTGCCCTCTTTACATTGTTCGTTCCTTCATGAGTTACCTCTATAGTACCCCACATCTCCTTAGAAGATCCGCATTCAGAGACCCTGAAAAACTCATCAGAATTTAAGGCAGAGGTGATAATATTTTTTGCAATGCAATCAAACTTTGCTCTTTTGTTTTCTGCATCAGTCCATTGGGACCAAGGCTTTTCAATAGAAACACCATTCTTTTCAAGCTTAGGAATAAAAGGGCCATTTTCAATTGCATCCCATATTCCTTTATCAAGAGATTCAACAAAGATCTTCATACGTACCTTCCAAAATTGGTAATTCAAACCACAAAACAAAGGTGGTCTATTTATTGATGCACCCTCCCCAAAGGGTAATTTTTCAGCGATAAGAAAAAGATTTTTAGGACCAAACATGAGTAATTTTCAAGTACCAAGCTCTTGATGTCAATTGTTAGAATATATGGCCTTAAACAAGAGGCGGGTTAATTGTTTATGAAAGATTTTCGCAAACTTTGAAGGTATCATGAAGTTCAAAGAAGAATCACAGATATAGAAATTCAGAAAGCAATCAATTAAAATTGTTTAAGTTGATTAACAGAAAATCAACCGGTTGTTTTTGCGATTCAACCGGTTGTTTATATCAACTGAATTGAAAACAGCTTAAAAGCAGAATTTAAATAAGTTCAGGGTAAGAGAAAAGCACACAAGCAATTTATACTGGTTCACTCTTATCCCAAGAGCTACATTCAGTCCCCAAAAACCACTGGGTATTTACTATGCAATCAAAATCCAGATTATAAACACATCACCAAAGAAGTGACCTTGAACACCTCAAGTCACACACTTCCTTTGGCAACACAAACACCACAAAAATCAGAACACCCTCTGATTCTACACTTACACACCAATATTTAGAAATACAATAGATTCAGAAAGGATTACACCTGATGAAGATCAAATCAAAAGATTACAACAATCCTATTCCACTTCTTTGAAAAAATCCAAAACCTTGAATGCAAATCTTGAAAACTCAAATATGTTTTCACACTCTCTCAACAAATGTCTCAAAATTGTTATCTTACTTTAAGAGAGTATAACAACCTTTTTTAAATACTCCAAAAGTTGTTAAAAACATTTAAAGCAGGAGCCTATTCAATTAGAAAACATTTAAAGGTTATTTGCAAACACAATAGAAATTCTGTTATGGGTTTTCAACAAACAATCGGTTGAATCCTCGAAACAACCGATTGAATTGGTTTGACAGCAAAGTCAACCAAGTCAAACAGCTTCAAACCATTTTCAAAAACTTCTAAGTGATAAAGAACCGATTGAAACAACAAAACAACAGGTTGTTTTTCCACTTCTTCATAAAACAATCTTTTTCAAAAAGGTTTTGATTCCAAACTGTTTTAGATTCAAACAAAGAGTGGATTACACATCATTCTACCCAAAACCCACCCACACACACAACAACTCCAGCCTTCCATCAAACACCATGGATTTGGAGACATCAAAGCTTCAAGATCATCCTTGATCAACACTTTCATGACATGTGCACCTAGGTTTAAGGTTTCTTTGACCTACCTTCTAGAAGTTTTCTCACAAATGACTCCTCTACAACTCTCACTCTTGCTCCCCAAGTCACTCTCTCCTATATAAAGGGTGTCTTGCCTCCTATAATTTACACATTGAATTTTGAATAGAAAAGTAACTCTGTTAGAGTGTTTAGTGAGTTGAGTCTCCTAGAATTTAGGTCTTATCTTGAGTGCTCTAAACTTCAAGTGGCGACTCTTAACCACTCATCTTTGAGTCTCCTCCACCTCCAAGTGGCGTGACCACACCTTCATCATCCTAAGCTACTTTTTCCTTTCATCTTTTTATTTTTTCATTCCTTTATGTTCTTGTGTGTATCTTTTTCTATTCAATTTCCATTTTCTTTCTTTCCCTTATATGCTCTTTAATTTCGAACCTATTCATCATCAACATCATGTAATTGTGTTTTCTCTTTGTCCTCTAGAAGTGAACATTCACACGTACTTAACCACTTGGTTAAGTTCGTGTCCAGTGGGAATCTTTTTTGGGTTCTCACCTTAAATTGCTAATCTCAAAAAGCTTAATCAAAAGGAGAATTTCAAGTTCAAAATTACTAAAAGGAGAATTCTTTTTATGTGGCAAATTGTTTTCATATTTGTGGAATTTATCCTTCTTGCTTTTACAATTTCTAAAAATAAAAAACTTCATAGTTAAAAGTTTAAGTAAGTTTCTTTGAACATATGGTCTAATTGGGTTTTTATTTATTTTTGTAGGCACAATCAAGAGAACAACTCTAGGGTGAAGGAATGTACAAACATATCTAAGAAGACCTCCAAGTCATCAAAACATAAACTAGAGCTTTGATTAGAAGAACATAAGAAGACTGAGTTTTTGTTGACTAGTCAACATCATTTTTGGGCCACGCTTTAGCTTAAATAAATTGTATAAAGTTGTTTAGGATTTCATGGGCCATGTATTGGGCCAAGTAGCATAGGTTTTTGGGCTTGTTTCTAGACCAATAGTAAAATAGGTCTAGTTAGGGTTAAACGTGACTAGTTAGGGTAACAGTTGGGCTTCTTTGAGCCCAATGTAACCCTAAAACGTCTAGGGTATGTTGGAGGATGAAAATTACCTTGGCATACAGCTCAAGGACGTCCACATGACAGTCTAGGAGTGGAGAGGATTTAACATGGAAGGTGTGAGCTAAACATGGAAAGCATGACTCCACACGACACCTTCTCATTGGAGAGTTTTATTTTGAATTTTCAAATTTTTGCTCCAAAATGTTCAACCCTCTCTCCAATAAGTTGAGGTGCTTGGCTCTCAAATTCTAAGATCAAATATATAAGTGAATTATTGCCAAATTTGCAAGCTTTCTCATTGCCTTGTCTAGACTCTCTAGGATAGACACCTTGATCTTTTTATTCACCTTTTTCCAAGTGATTTGGCCCAACCAATCACTCTCCCTACTTCTCATGCACCTCTAAGGAAACCACAGCTCCATTGGAGCCATCCTTGTCCACTTCCTCCATCAAGCTTTCGCACAAGTTCATAAAAAATCCAAGAAACCAATCGGTCATGAAGGCGACACCATCAAACTTGGGAGGCATGATACAAACCATCTCGACAAACAGATGACTAGGGACACAACAAACACTTCATAATTAAGTCAGTCATCTCAGCATCCAAGACAAGGCCCCACCAAACTTCAAAAGGACCTCAGTAGAAGAAAAACTGGACATAGGCTAGTGCATTAGATGTTCTTTCTTTTGGTTTGTTTAAAAGACAAGTTTATGTAATTAAAACGGGCTCATTGTGGGGGTACAAATAGAAAAATAAGATAGAGTAGGGTGTGCTTAGAAATTTGGGCTTGTGTCAAGCCCACCTTTCATGACATGTGCACCTAGGTTTAGGGTTTCGTTGACTTACCTTCTAGAATGGTTCTCACAAATGATGCCTTTACCCCTCTCACTCTTGCTCCTCAAGTCACTCTCTCCTATATAAAGGGTTCCTTGCCTCCTGTAATTTACACACTGAATTTTGAATAGAAAAGAAACTTTGAATAGAAAACAAACAAATTAAAACTGAAATTTAGTCAAGAAAGATAATTCAAGACTTAAAATTACCAAACTAACAAAGAAATTTATTCAAAATAAGCAATAAAAACAAACTAACAAATAAGCAAATAAACAGAAAACAAAATAACCGAAAAATAAAATAAGACAAAATTCAAATAATTGAAAAGAAAAGATAATTAGAAAGATAAAACCATATTTTTGCTCAATCCTCTCTTCTTAAGAAGTCATCCAGCTTTTTGTTAAAATCTTTATCTACAGTCTTGCTTCTTTTGCTGGATCTGCCCCCTGAATAATAGAACCTGTCCTCAGGTCAAAATACATAACCTGCAAAATGATTAGGAGGCATACAAGATTTTTTTTTTTTTTTTGAAAAATAAAATAAACAAAGGTAACAACATAAAACTAAAATGCGGACGGGGTTGCCTCCCAGTAAGCGCTCGTTTAACGTCATCTAGCTTGACGCCTGTTTATTTCAAGATGGAATATCTCTGTGATCCATCCTTCTGTACACATTCTTCCCCTGCATTAAAATTTTTAAGACCATTAAAAAGATTTAAAGTTACCTCCTCATCTTGAGTTCTAACTTGAAGTTCTCTTGTCGACATCAACTATGATTCTAGCAGTCTTCATAAAGGGTCTTCCAAGTATCAAGGGAACCTCCTCATCTTCTTTCATGTCCATCACAACAAAATCCACAGGAAATATGAATTTATCCACCTTGACGAGAACATCTTCAACCACACCATATGGATACTTGGTTACTTGATCAGCTAACTTTAAAGTCATCTTGGTGGGTTTAATCTCTAAATCACCTATTTTCTTCAGCATTGCCAAAGGAATTATATTGACGCTTGCTCCCAAATCCAATAAAGCATTGGCTACTAATAAATCACCTATAGACACGGGAAGGTTAAAACTCCCTGAGTCCTTGAATTTTTTAGGCAAGCCTTTTTTAATAATGACATTGTATCTATCCTCCAGCTCTATATTTTTTTCTTCAATATAGCTCCTATTCTTTCGAAATCTTTCAAATGTTGAATCTTGCTTCAAATTTCCTGCAAAATAATTTTTAGGGAGCAATTTATCAAAGAATTTTCTTTCCTTCTCGCTTTTTGAAGGAGAATGAGGATATGATAAATCTTTTTCAAAAACTCCTCTCTCCTTATTTTCACTTTTCTTCTTTATTTTTTCCTCCTCACTTCTCTCTTTCTCATCTCTCTTCCCCTCTATCTCATCTTTTTCTTCTTTTTCAGCCACTACATTATCGCAATGCTCTATTGAATTGGTTTGCCCATTGACTGAAAAATGGCCACTTTGTTCCTCCACAATTTGTGCAATTTGTTTGGTCAGCTGTCTCATCTGGATCTCTATACTCCTAATCATGGCCATGCTATTGTCCTGCGCTCTCACAATATTGTCCTGCACGCTCACAATCTTTGTCAGAGCGTCTTCAACTTTATTCATTCTTTCAAGCATGGATGGATCCTCAACTTCAGGTGAATTGTTCTGATAAAAACAATGACCATTAGGATGAACACCTCCATAAAAATCACACCTGATTGACTGACTTTGGCTTTGAGATGAATGAACAACATATAATTGTTGGGGCAATTTAGCCATTTGTGCAGTTAGTTGCTCAATCTGCTGTGTCAGAATCTTATTTTTAGCCAAGAGTGCATTTTCTAACAACCCTTTATTCTGAAGATCTTGTCCATCATGTTGGGCTTTATAATCAGTTGATGCCAATGCATCAATAATTATTGTCGCTTGTTCTACATCAAGGGCCATCATTGTGCCACCAGCTGCAGCATCTAGGAGCATCTTTATGTCAGATCTGAGACCATTCAGGAATATGCTCAGTTGAGAAATATCTTCAAACCCATGATTTGAGCATTTTCTCAATATCATCTTAAATCTTTCCCATGTATCACAAAAGACTACATTTGCTCCTTGTCTGAACATAGAGATTTCAGACTTTGCTTTGATGTAGCGAGAAATTGGAAAAAATCTTTGCAAAAATTTTTCCTCTACATCCTTCCAGCTAGTTAGGCTCTGATTTGGAAGTGATTTGAGCCATTCCTTAGCCTTTCCTGCCAATGAAAAAGAAAACAAGCGCATATAAACATTTTCAAGATCACCTGATTGAAAACCCATTGTTCCTACCAATTCATAAAATGTATCCAAATGTGAATATGGATCCTCATGTTCTATTGCTGTAAATTGATAGGCACGGATGAGAGTGAGAAAATCGGGATTTATTTCCAAGGCCTTGGTAGTAGTAAGTATTGCAATACTAGAAAAATGTCTTGGTCCTTGGTACATTACATAATCTCCAAGTGTCTTCTTAGTAGGTGGTGCTTGCTGTTCTGTCATGTTGCTTTCTTCCTAAAAGATATTAGTGGAGAGAAAAAAACAGAGAACTTTTTTTTTTCTTTAAAAAGAATAAAATAAAATAAAATAAATTTGAAGATAAAAATAAAAACAAAATATGTAAAATAAAATAAATAAATAAAAACAAAAACAAAACACTAAAATGACGTTAAGAGAAAATTAACAAAAATATTCAAAAAAAAATATAGATAAAATAAAAACTAAAAACAGAATAAAAGAAAACTCTAAAAACAAAAAATAACGTACTAAAAGAAAAACAAATAAATACTAGAAATAAAATAAAATAAAATAAAGTTAAAAAAAATAAATTGAAAATTATAATTGTAAACAACTAATATTCTAACTAACTAGCTTACAAACTAACACTAATAATAAAATATAATTAAAATAAATAAATAACAGTTACGTAAACATAAATAAAACTACCTAAACTAATCCTAAAAAAACTAAAATAAAATATAATAAAACAAAATCAAAATCAAAACAAAATAAAATAAAAATAAACTAAATTAAATAACGTAAAGAAAAGAAAATAATATAAAATCAACAACTTTCTTTTTTTTAAGAGCAAATCTATACTAAAATCAAATCAAATCTAATTTTAATAAAATAAACAAAATCAAAACAAATAAAAAAAATAAAATATTTACAATATTTAGGAAATTATACTCAACAAATCAAATCTGTTCCCCAGCAACGGCGCCAAAAACTTGATGACTTTTTACGGCAAATGCACAGCGTTTGTCAGAAGTAACAATTGTCCCTAAGGACGGATATCGATCCCACAAGGAACGGTGAATTATCAAGTACAATAATCGCTAAATATATAACAAAACAATTAAAAGTGTATTGAGAGTGGTTGTGTTGGCGATGGTCAATAAGAAAACAGACAAAGAATTAATTGTTTCAATTGGAAAAATAGGGATTAGGTTTCATCTCTCTCACTCTCATGTATTTTGATTAACATGTCAATATTAAGTTCTTTAATTGAAATTGATGCCCGTATAAAAATCATTTATATCGATTCCTCGCATATAAAATCCTTAAGAATGTTCCCTAACTATCGATCCCTCACATAATTATAAGAACAACTTAGAACGAAGCTCAGACGTTTAATAGCAATTAACATTTCAAGTCTATTCCTAACACTCAAATATGTTACGTATTGTTGTTTAGGTCCGAACCCTAAAAATACCTCCCGGTCAGATTTAAGATTATCAATTTGTCACGGAAAATTAAAAGTAAAACAACAATACCAATAATCAATCAAGAACTGAATATTAATATATAAAATATCACCTCAATACATAAGAGTTTGAGCATATTACTCCCAATCCCAAAGGTAGAATTAGCCACGCATACTTCTATCACCTTCCATTCTCCCAATTGGGTTACAATTCACACTATGGTGTTTTCCTCTCAATCTGGCACACTAAGGTTGAGCCTCTAGCCCTCTATTTATCCTAGTTTTCTAGGGTTAGGTTGTTTATTGTGTCGCGCTAATGGGCTAAATGATAAAACATAAAAAAGGCCCAATCTTTCTTTGCATCTTTTCCATTCTGGGACCTTCTATCTTTATCTTTTTAGCTCAAATCATTCATCTTTAATCCAAATCTCCAATCTTCCTTAGAAATCTGCAATTAACACCAAATTTGGGAATAAAATACTCTTATTCAAATAAAGATCATAAAAAATGTAAAAAGGTATAAATTCATAAATTATGGATTATTTTATATGTAAATTAGCAATAAATCCTCATAAGTGCCTATATTTTAATATGAAATATTACTGAAATTAGACACTTATCAAGTCTCCTAAAATTTGGGTCTTATGTTGAGCGCTCTACACTTTAAGTGGCGAATCTTAACTGCTCATCTTGGAGTCTCCTCTCCCTCCAAGTGTCGTGATGATAAATGCCTAATTTCAATAATACTTCATATTAAAATACAAGCACTTATAAGTATTAATTGCTAAAATTCATATAAAATGATCCCCAATTTATGAATTTGTACCTTTTTACATTTTTATGATCTTTATTTGAATAAGAGCATTTTATTCCCATATTTGGTGTTAATTGTAGGTTTATATGGAAGAATGGAGATTTGGACTAAAGAAGAATGATATAAGCTAAAAAGAGAAAGCTGGAAGGCCCGAAACGCACAAAAAAAGGAACAAAAGTTCAACTCAACATAGGAGTTCTCGCTCAAGCGAGCTATATCTTGCTTGAGCGAGGGAGCTCCAACAACGTTCTCAAAAATTGATGCCTTTCTCGCTCAAGCGAGATATTCTCGCTCAAGCTAGTTGAGCGAGAATGCATTAGATTAATTGAGCTAATTTTATGTTTTATGAACCATCCCATCAGCGCAACGCAGGAAGTCACCTAACCCTAGTAAATTAGGTTAAATAGGGGGCTAGAGGCTCAACCCTAGACCAGATGGCATTGAGTGTTTTGTAACCAATTTGGAGAATGGAAAGTGCTAGAAATATGGGTGGCTAGTTCTAACCTTTGGGATTGAGAGTAATATGTTCAAACTCTTATGTATTGAGGTGATATTTAAATATGATATAATATTATGTTCTTGATTGATTATTGGTATTGTTGTTTTGCTTCTAAATAGTTGTGACATGTTTGAGAATCTTAAATCTGATTAGAAAGTATTTTTAGGGTTCAGACCTAAACAACAATACTTAAAATATTTGAGTGTTAGGAATAGACTCGAAATGTTAATTAATATTAACGTCTGAGCGTGATTATAAGTTGTTTTTATAAATATGCGAGGAATCGATATTTAGGAAAAATTCTTAATAATTTTATATGCGAGGAATAAATTTAAATTACTTTTCTACGAGCATTAATTTCAATCAAAGAACATAATGTTAACATGCTAATAAAAATATATAAGAGTGAGAAAAGATGAAACCTAATCCCTATTTTTCCAAATTGAAGCAACCAATTCTTTGTTTGTTTTCTTATTAATCATCGCCAATACAACCACTTTCAACACACTTTTAATTGTTATGTTTATATTTAGTGAGTAATTGTACTTGATAATTTAGTGTTCTTTGTGGGATCGATATTCGTCCTTAGGACAAATTATTAGTTCTGACAACGCGATGCACTTGTCGTAGAATGTCATTAAGTTTTTGGCGCCGTTGCCGGGAACATGTTTGATTTGTTGAGTATAATTTTATAAATATTGTGAATATCTTAATTGTTTTGATTTGTTTTTATTGTGTTTATTTTTTCATATTGGTTATTTTTGTTTTTATTGTTTTAAGTCTTATTTTTTATTGCTTTTATTTGTTTCTATTTATTTTCTGATTTAATTTGAATTTTCTTTTATTTATTTATTTGTTTTTAATTTTTTGTTTATTGTTTAAAATTTTCAAAAAAAAAACAAAATATAAAATACAAATATTCAGTTACTGCTTGTGAATTTTTCTGCTAACCCTTAAATTAGTTGTTTTTATATGATATTGAGAGGTCGGATTCCAAAAGACCAATTGTTATTTGAAGCAGAAATTGAGAGGTTAGCTAGAAAAAACAGGAAGTCAAAGGCAAAAGAGAAGCAAGAACACATAAGAGAGGATTCTTCAACAACTTCTTCTTTTTCCATTTATACTTTTCAGGAGGATAACATCATGGCGGAGGAAGCACCACCTCCTAGGAGGACTCCTGGAGACTACGCCATACACTAAGGGCCTAGACACTTTTCTAGCATTGCAATACCTGCTACTAACAGGGCCTTGGTGATGAAGTCTGCCTTCCTCACCCTCATTAGTACCAATCAATTCACGGTGATGGATCATGAGGATCCCCAAACACATTTGTCTACATTTTATGAATTGGCTGGAACTATGGGTTTTCAGTCAGGTGATCTTGAGAATGTGTATATGCATTTGTTTCCATTTTCTTTAGCAGGGAAAGAAAATGAGTGGCTTAAATCACATCCTAATCAGAGCCTAACCAGATGAAAGGATGTAGAAGCCAATTTCTCGTTACATTAAAGCTAAGTCTGAAATCTCTATGTTCAGACAAAGAGCAGAAGAATCTTTTTGTGAGACATAGGAGAGATTCAAAATGATGTTGAGGAAATTTCCAAATCATGGGTCTGAAGAAATTGCTCAGCTGGCATATTCATTAATAGTCTTAGATCAGATACGAATATGCTCCTAGATGTCGTAGTTCGTGACACAATGATGGTTGTTGATGAAGAACAAGCAACGAGAATTATTGATGCTTTGGCCACAACTGATTATCAGGCTCAACATGACAGAAAAGGCCATCAAAAGAGAGGATTATTGTAAGTAAACACTGTAAGATTGAGCAGTTGATCGCACAGATGGCAAAACTACCCCAAAAGTTGCATGTGATTCACTCATCATAAAGTCAGACTCCATCAATCAGGTGTGATTTTTGTGGAGTTGATCATCCTATGGTCATTGTTCTTATCAGATCTACTCACCTGAAGCTGAGGTAAATTATATGGGCAATCAAGGAAGGCAAGGTGATTTTTCCAACAATTATTCTCAATGTTGGAAAAAAAATCAAAATCAAAATTTTGGGTGGAAGCAAGATTATAGTTCATCCAATAAGCAAGGACCTTTCCAACAACAGCATAAATCTAATTATGCATCCATGCCTGAGAGAATGAGTAAAGTTGAAGACGCTCTGACAAAGATTGTGAGCACTCAGGAAAATAGCATGGCCACGATTAGGAGTATGGAGATTCAGATGGGACAGATGGGCAAACAAATTGCCCAAATTGCAGAGGGACAAATTGGCCAATTCTCAGCCAACACCACAATCAACCCTGAGGAGCATTGTAATAAAATCACTACTGAGAGTGATAAAAACAAAATAAGAGAGAGAGATGGTGAGATAGTGAAGGTTGAGGAAGAAAAAGTAGAAAATAGAAAAAAAAGGGAGAAAAATATGAAGTTGTAGAGAGTAGAGTTTCAAAAGAATTATCCCATTCTCTTATGCCTGTAAAAAAAAGAAAAGAAAGGATTTTTTTTTTCTGATAAATTGCTTCCACAAAATTATTTTGCAGGATGATCAGAGAAACAAACATTTTTTGAAGGAATTAGAAGGAAGATATGTTGTTTTGAAGACAAAGATATACATCCGACAGCTGGAAGCAATACTTTAAGGCTAAAAGACTTGTTAAAGAAATTCAAGGATCCAGAGAGTTTTACTATTTTTGTGTCAATTGGTGATTTAATTGTGGTTAATGCCTTATTGGATTTAGGGTCAAGTATAAATTTGATGCCATTAACCATGTTAAGATAGATAGGTGACTTGGAGGTTAAACCCACCAAGATGCAGTTACAACTGGCTGACAGAACTATGAAACATCCCTATGGTGTGGTAGAAGATGTTCTTATGAAGGTAGACAAGTTCCTATTTTTGATATATTTTGTGATCTTGGACATGAAGGAAGACGAAGAGGTCCCTTTGATTCTCGGCAGACCTTCTATGAAGACTGTTATAATCATAATGGATGTGGATAAAAGAGAACTTAGATTAAGGTCTAAGGAGGACGAGGTAAGATTTAATCTTTTTAAAGATGTGACTGACTGTATTGCATATAAGAATGGGAGACAAGAAAAGATTTCCAAAGAAGAGGTCATCCTTATAACTGACAAGCAGATGGAAGGCTCAAAGCCAAAGGAGGAAGTTACATATCATGAAAAGTTAGAGACAAAAGGAGACCAAAACAATCAAGGGAAACCAGTGGAAAAAGATGAATATCAACCAAGACAACCTATCATGCTCAACGCGGGTAGAGGTAAAGGAATGAAGAAGACGAAGAAATTGTGGGTTGTCAAGAAGTTAAACATGGATGGAACAATCGAAGTTGAAGCGTCATATTCAAGAAAAACAAAAGTGAGAACAAGAGCACTGGCCAAACAAAATAATTATCCCCATTGATAAAAACTTTTGTCAAGTTATATGACGCTAAAAAAGGGCTTGCTAGGAGGCAACCCAGTAAATTTGATTGTTTATTTTTGTTAAAGTAGGTTTAGATGTTTTATATTAACTGTTGTCCCATAAATAAGAAGAATTGGGCAAGCTCATTATGGCATTCTCGCTCAAGCGAGAAAGTACGAAAAAAGTTGGTGCTCTGGAACCATCTCGCTCAAGCGAGAATGGCACAAAATTTTGTGTGCTCTCGAGTGTAATATCTCGCTTAAGCGAGAAGACTCTGACAACGTTATTAAAAACGCGGATTTAGGGTTCAGTGGTGCCATTCACTTAAAAAACCTTGGTGAGAAGCTCTCGTTTTTGCTTTGTGATAGCTTATTTCCGCTCTAATATTTCATTGTTCCTCTTTCAAACTTGAAATCTTTGATCACTGTGTTCCTAGTAAGTCTTTTATCTCTATATTTTGCTCTAATCATGGATTTCTGTTTTTGGGGTTTAAAGTTCGGGGGTTTTTGTGTTTTTAGTTTTCAAAGGATTATGATAAATGAAGTTAACCTCTTTGCTTTATAGATTTTGTTGGTATGATTGATTGTTGATTATTTCATTTTGGATGATTAGTTTTAGAAATCTTACCCTTTTGCAGCCAAAATGAAGCATGCACGAAAGGTGTTTGTTAAAATACCTTGTGAAAATTAATTTGGGCTTGTGGTTTTTGCATATGGATAGTTAATTAACAATGCATGAAAAGGGTTTTATACACATGTTTCTATGGAAATTACATGAGATTAGTTAAATTTTGAATTGATATTTGGATTGATGATGATATATGAGAAATAGGTTGTGTCTCATTTAAAAATTTTCGCTATGGGTCGGACTAAGAGTATTGCAGCTCAAACGACCAAAGGGAAAAGAGTGAGAATAGAGTCGCCAAAGCCTCCAACACGAAGCAGGGTTTGGAAGCAAAGAAAAGTAGAAAAGGTAGGAAAATATAAAGAATTGGACTTTTATTCCAAAGAGAATAGTATAATTGCTACCTAAACAATATGACCTACTCTTAGGGGGCTTGCAAAGAAGAAATTGGATGAGGCTAGCTGAGTCTTTACAAATGTATGATCCTAATGTGGTACATGAATTTTATGCAAATGCTTGGGCAAGAGAAGATGGAACTCTAGATTTGGGATCAAGAGTACGAGGGCGATGGGTACCTTTTGACAAGGAGTCCATTAGTGAATTCTTGGGTGACCCTTTGCAGTTAAGAAGAGATGAGGATTGCACATATCACCAGATGAAGGATCAATTTGGTGGCTTTAATGATGACTATACAAGCGCCAAAGAAAGACATCAGTCATCGACGCTAGAGAAAGACATCGGTCCTCGGTGGTCCAACAGCCCGCACGGCCTTCCTCGCACGGCCCTCCCCGCTTTGTCATCCCTAACTATAGTGTTACGTTCAATTATATCACTATTAAGAACTAGAAACCTATAGGCAACACTATGTTCTGCATATCCTAAGAACATACAATCAGATGTTTTAGAGCCTATTTTCTTTTTCTTAGGATCAGGTAATATCACTTTAGCTAAACACCCCCACAATTTTAGATATTTCAGAATAGGTTGATAACCTTTCCACAACTCATAGGGTGTTTGTTTACCAGTTTTCTTATCTGGTATCGTATTTTGCAAAAAACACGCGGTAAGCAGAGATTCACCCCATGAATTATTAGGAGCATTAAAACTAATAAGCCTGACATTCATCATTTCTTTAAGAGTCATATTTTTCCTTTCAACTACTTCATTAGATTCAGGTGAATATGGTGGGTTACTTCATGAATAATACCTTCTTTAACACAATACTCATTAAATAAAACATATTTACCACCTTTATCTGATCTAATTCTTTTAATTTTCTTATTCAATTGATTCTCTACTTCCGCCTTATAAGATAAGAACATGTCAAAAGCTTCATCTTAATGTTTAATTAAATACACTTTGGTGTATCTAGAAAAATCATCTATAAATGTTACAAAATAATTTTTACCACCTCTAGACATGGTTTGTTTTAAATCTGCAAGATCGGTATGAATTAAACTAAGTTCAGTTTGACGTTCTACAAAATGACATGTTTTCTTCGTTATTTTGGATTCTACACATATATCACATTTACTATTTTGTTTATCATGCATGTTGATTAATCCTAGTCGTTGCAATTTCATAGCGTACGAATAATTCACATGTCCAAATCTAGCATGTCATATATCATATGAATCAACAATATAAGCAGAAGATTCAAATTCATTCATAACTTTAGAAATGTTCAATACAAAAAGACCTTGATCACAATATCCCTTCCCCACAAAAACATTGTTTTTTGTCATAACAATCTTGTCAGATTCAAATGACACTTTAACCCAACTTTCCTTAGCAATGCCCTAGAGATTAAATTAACTCTAATTGATGGCACATGTAGCACATCACTCAAAGCCAGAGTTTTACCAGATGTGAGCTTCTGAAGAACCTTTCCTTTTCCTAGGACAAGAATTATCTTGGAGTCACTGAGATAAACTTGTTCTTCTCCATCCCCCACACTTATGTAGGAGGTAAACACATTTTTGTTTGCACAGATGTGTCTGGTAGCCCCAGAGTCTACCACCCATTTGCTCACATTTGTCACAAGATTTACTTGTGAAACAAATACCAAAATGGTATCTTCCCCTTCGGCTAGATTTGCCTTAGGAGGATAGTCGTTTTTTTCCCCTATGTCTGCCTTAAGGTGCATGATGACCTTGGCTTTCCATAAACAAAACAATTACCCTTTTTTCTTAAAAGTGGGAATAATTCCATTAGAACGAGAGAATTTATTATTATTTTTCTTTTTTTGATCAATTTTTTTCTCGTACCTTTTTGGAGTTGGTTTGTCTTCTACCATATTTGCTTTGGCAGACAAAGTTTTGGCCTTTGCGGCATCGCACTCTTTCTTGTTTGTGTCTTCAATGATGATGTGGTGATCAGATCTAATAGTGACATCTGTTTGTGCCTGTGCTCCAGTTGTTGTTTTTAATCAATCCAAGATTGCGAAAGCTTTTCGATCAAGAGTTTGGACACAAATTCATCCAGAAAGGCTATGCTTTCAACTTTTATATCTTCAAGCAACTTGTGGTATTCGTTTATCTGGATTTTGATGTCTTTGTCTTTGATTATCTCCCAACGATATTAGTTTCCAATCACAAACCTTTGTATGACGACGTCTTCGCAGTGTATTTGAGGATAAAGGAATCCCAAATATCTTTTGCTTCCTTGTAAGAAGCATATACATCGAATAGATCGTTAGATAATGCACTGAGTAAGGTGTGATGACATACCTTATTTACATGAATCCAATCATCAATTTGTTTCGCAGTCGTGCTTGGGTCGGATTTAGAATTGGTAAGTGCAAAAGCGACTTCGTACATGTCCAATAGGGTGGACACGTGTTCTTGCCAATGTCGGAAATTTTGACCGGTGAAGACTTCAATTTTCGAGACATCTAGAAATGGTTTCGCAAAGTTCGGTTGTGTTGCAGAAATCGTGTTTGACGTTTCTAGGGCAGAGTTGTTGTTTTTGTCCACATAGTCAGCCATAAGTCCTTAGATTATAGTAATTGAGGCTTTAAACACAAACAAAACTAATTTCCCGAGGCATGAGTGATCACTGTCTGTAAGGACTTATCCGCGGTGTATTGCGCAAGTCCCCCAGGATACAACAAGAACTTTCCAGAAATTTTTGAGGATCAGAACTAGCAAGTTACTCTTAAAAGAGTAAGAACCCAAAGAACCGATAAGAAATAATTATAATATAAAAGAAATTAAAATGGGTGAAGAGAGAAAGAGAGGAAGATGAAGCGTGAGAAGAGAAATGGAGAAAGGGAGCACGGTGATTGATGATCTGAGCAAAGGAGAATGCTATATTTATAGAAGGAAAAAATAACCGCATCCCACTACGTGAGTAAACTGTTTCCCACGGTCAAGGCGGTTCCGAGCTATTGCGGAGAAGAAGAATGTGTCTTCCCAGAAAGTGCGGAGCAGATCTGGATCCGTTGAGAGCACGCACGTTCTGAGTGACTCATTCTAGGTAGGAACCATTTCTGGAGGTCCCTTTAGGTTGCGGAACGTTGGAACTCTATCCCACGTTCAATCTCTGCGAACTAGGGTTTCAAACGTTCATCCTCTACGAACAAGGGTTTCAGAGGTTTGTGCACACACTCTGTTTTCCGTTTCTGCTTTTTCTTTTCGCAATATATATGGATTTACAACAACTATTGTGCGACTTGAACCCGAACCAACTAGCTGCTCACAAAATCAACTTTATTGCACTTCAGATTTTTTTTCCACTGAATCAATCTAACAAACATGTTATCTGTAGGTTCAACCAAAACACGTCAAATTGATAACAGATCAAATGTGATTCACATTCTCATCAACAAAACACAGAACAAGAGATAATCGCCGAAAACGAAATTACCGAAGAAGAACATGGAAATTTCCTTGAGAAAACAACTTCTCTGATTTTGATTCACCAAACCAACTCAATTGCGATTCAAACAGAACCACCGGAAGGAATAGCTTCTCACCAAACAGCTTCAATGAGCACAAACCTGCTTTCAATATTTTTAAAATGAAATATATGGGAATGAAGAGCGGCGATAGGGTCCAGTGGTAGTGATTTTGATGTGCAGTCTAGTATATATGATAGGGAAATGAGAAGGAAGAGAAGAAAATAGGTAAATGGGAGCTTAAGATTTACAGGAAAAGAGAAGAAAAAGAGAAGGAAAAGAGATAATAAATTAGAAGGAAACTAAAATCTATTATTTTTCACTAGATGACTTATTATGACGGATAAAAATATAACAATCATAATAATAACATGTTATGTGAGTTAAATTGAAAGAGATATAGAAAATGTCTTTATATTTACAATTTTATCATGATTTATTATGATATGTAGATTAGATTCGTCATAATAAGTTCGTTATTAAATATTATTTTTTTATTAATGGAAAAAATATATAAATAAATTGAAAAAAAGACATTACATTATTAATAAATAATCAAGTGATAATAACGTAAAAGAAGAAACAGAACAACATAAATTAAATAATAAAAATATACATGAATAAAATGACTAGTGAGTAAATTAAATGACAAAATTATAATCTGGTAAAGAGGATCAATAGTAATGGAAAGTAAATTAAACGTAATACATATAAATATAAATTAACGAAGAGACTACTGAAAATAAATAAATTAACATAAATATAAATTAATAAAAAATACGAAAATAAATTAAATGTATAAATATAAATTATTGTAATTAAGTATATAACTAAAAATAAATTAAATAATTTGAATATTAATTGATAATATAGACTGATGTAACTGAAAAAAGATAAATAACATAAATATAAATTAATAAATAAGATTAATATGCAATTAAAAATAAATTAAATTAATGACGACGATGAGTACATATAATTAAAAAAATTAGATGACATAAGTATAAATTAATATTAATACGTAATTGGAAATGGATTAGAATGTAGAAATATATAAAAAAAACATATAAATTAAATAATAAATATATAAAATAAAAATAAAGAACTATGTATTACTATAATAAATTAAATAATTAAAGTATACAAATAAAGGAATTAAAACAATGTGGTTTAAAATAAGAGAAATTTTAATAAAATACAAAAATAAGTTTATTAAGATTAAAAAAAAAATAACTGCACTCCTCCCTTACCTGTCAAACACTATGTAGCACAGATACGGATACGAATGCTG